>NC_091177.1:19153627-19386732 GCF_040958095.1 Procambarus clarkii
GATTCCTTACACAAGTTTCTAAAGGCCGTTCTTATGTTAGCCAACTTGGCATATGCTGCTGATGTTATCCTCTGTATATGAGCTTTAGGGGACAGGTCTGGCGTGATATCAGGCCCCAGGTCTTTCTCTCTCTCAGACTCTTGAAGTATTTCCTCTCCCAAGTGATACCTTGTATCTGGTCTCCTGCTTACTACCCCTATCTTCATTACATTACATTTGCTTGGGTTAAACTCTAACAACCATTTGTTCGACCATTCCTGCAGCTGGTCCAGGTCTTTTTGAAGCCTCAAGCTGTCCTCCTCTGTCTTAGTCCTTCTCATAATTTTGGCGTCGTCAGCAAACATTGAGAGGAATGAGTCTATACCCTCTGGGAGATCATTTGCATCCCTCTCTTGAGCCTTTGCATCACTCTCTTAAGCCTCTCTATCCCTCTCTTGTGCCTCTGCATCGTTCTCTTGAGACTCTGCATCCTCTCCTGAACTCCTGCATCCCTTACATGAGCCTCTGCATCACTCTCTTAAGCCTCTGCATCACTCTCGTATGCCTCTGCATCATTCTCGTGAGCCTATGCATCCCTCTCTTGAGCCTCTGCATCACTCTCTTCAGCCTCTGCATCCCTCTCTTGAGCCTCTGCTTCATTCTCTTATGCCTCTGCATCACTCTCCTGAGCCTCTGCATCACTCTCATGAGCCTCTACATCCCTCTTTTGAGCCTCTGCATCACTCTCTTGAGCCTCGGCATCCCTCTCTTAAGGCTCTGCATCCCTCTCTTGAGCCTCTGCATCACTCTCTTGAGCCTCTGCATCACTCTCTAGAGCCTCTGCATAACTCTCTTGAGCCTCTGCATCACTCTTCTAAGCCTCTGCATCCCTCTCTTGATCCTCTGCATCACTCTCGTAAGCCTCTGCATAACTCTCTTGAGCCTCTGCATCACTCGCTTGAGCTTCTGCATAATTCTTTTTAGCCTCTGCATCACTCTCTTGAGCCTCTGCATCACTCTCTTCGGCCTCTGCATCACTCTCTTGAGCCTCTGCAACACTGTCTTTAGCCTCTGCAACACTCTCGTAAGCCTCTGCATCACTCTCTTGAGGCTCTGCATCACTCTCTTCGGCCTCTGAATACCTCTCCTGAACCTCTGCAACACTCTCTTCAGCCTCTGCATCACTCTCTTGAGCCTCTGCATAACTCTTTTTAGCCTCTGCCTCACTCTCTTGGGCCTCTGCATCACTCTTTTCGGCCTCTGCATCACTCACCTAAGCCTCTGCTTCCCTCTCTTGATCCTCTGCATCACTCTCATGAGCCTCTGGATCCCACTCGTAAGCCTCTGCATCACTCTCTTGAGCCTCTGCATCCCTCTCTTGAACTCCTGCATGCCTCTCATGAGCTTCTGCATCCCTCTCTTGAGCCTTTGCATCACTCTCTTAAACCTCTGCATCCCTCTCTTGAGCCTCTGCATCACTCTCAAGAGCCTCTGCATCCCTCTCTTTTGCCTCTGCAGCCCTCTTTTGAGCCCCTGCATCCCTCTCTTGAGCCTCTGAATCCCTCTCTTGAGCCTCTGCATCGCTCTCTTGAGCCTCTGCATCCCTCTCTTCAGCCTCTGCATCACTCTCTTATGCCTATGCATCACTCTCGTAAGCCTCTGCATCCCTCGCCTGAGCCTCTGCATCATTCTCGTAGGCCTCTGCATAACTCTCTTGACCCTCTGCATCACTCTCTTGAGCCTCTACATCCCTCTTTTGAGCCTCTGCATCATTCTCTTGAGCCTCTGCATCACTCTCTTGAGCCTCTGCATCACTCTCTTGAGCCTCTGCATCCCTCTCTTAAGTCTCTGCATCACTCTCTTGAGCCTCTGCATAACTCTCTTGAGCCTCTGCATCACTCTCTTAAACCTCTGCATCCCTCTCTTGATCCTCTGCATCACTCTCGTAAGCCTCTGCATCACTCTCTTGAGCCTCTGCATAACTCTTTTTAGCATCTGCATCACTCTCCTGAGCCTCTGCATCACTCTCTTCGGCCTCTGCATCACTCTCTTGAGCCTCTGCAACACTCTCTTCAGCCTCTGCATCCCTCTCTTGATCCTCTGCATCACTCTCTGGAGCCTCTGCAACACACTCTTCAGCCTCTGAATCCCTCTCTTGAGGCTCTGAATCCCTCTCTTAAGCCTCTGCATCACTCTCGTCGGCCTCTGCATCACTCTCTTAAGCCTCTGTTTCCCTCTCTTGATCCTCTGCATCACTCTCATGAGCCTCTGCATCCCACTATTAAGCCTCTGCATCACTCTCTTGAGCCTCTGCATCCCTCTCTTAAGCCTCTGCATCACTCTCTTGAGCCTCTGCTTCGCTCTCTTGAACTCCTGCATCCCTCTCATGAGCCTCTGCATCCCTCTCTTGAGCCTTTGCGTCACTCTCCTAAGCCTCTGCAACCCTCTCTTGAGCCT
Organism: Procambarus clarkii; assembly: GCF_040958095.1. NCBI lineage: Eukaryota > Metazoa > Arthropoda > Malacostraca > Decapoda > Cambaridae > Procambarus > Procambarus clarkii. The sequence goes on from NC_091177.1 coordinate 19,156,064, forward strand.
CAGCATCGCTCTCTTGAGCCTCTGCATCCCTCTCTTAAGCCTCTGCATCACTCTCCTAAGCCTCTGCATCACTCTCGTAAGCCTCTGCATCATTCTCTTGAGCCTCTGCATCCCTCTCTTGAGCCTCTGCATCACTCTCTTCAGCCTCTGCATCCCTCTCTCCAGCCTCTGCATCATTCTCTTAGGCCTCTGCAGAGGCTCAAGAGAGTGATGCAGAGGCTTTTGAGAGAGATGCAGAGGCTAAAGAGAGTGTCGCAGAAGCTTAAGAGAGGGATGCAGAGGCTCAGGAAAGTGATGCAGAGGCTCAAGAGAGTGATGCAGAGGCTCCAGAGAGTGACGCAGAGGCTTTAGAGAGTGATGCAGTGGCTCAAGAGAGTGATACAGAGGCTTAAGAGAGTGATGCAGAGGCTCAAGAGAGGAATGCAGAGGCTCAAGAGAGTGATGCAAAGTCTCAAGAAAGTGATGCAGAGGCCTAGGAGAATGATGCAGAGGCTCAAGAGAGGGATGCAGAGGATGAAAAGAATGATGCAGAGGCTCAAGAGAGGGATGCAGACGCTCAAGAGAGTGATTCAGAGGCTTACGAGAGTGATGCAGAAGCTTAAGACAGTGATGCAGAGGCTTAGGAGAGGGATGTAGAGGCTCAAGAGAGTGATGCAGAGACTCAAGAGAGTGATGCAGAGGCCTAGGAGAATGATGCAGAGGCTCAAGAGAGGGATGCAGAGGCTCAAGAGAGTGATGCAGACGTTGAAGAGAGTTATGCAGAGGCCTAGGAGAATGATGCAGAGGCTCAAGAGAGGGATGCAGAAGCTCAAGAGAGTGATGCAGAGACTAAAGAGAGTTATGCAGAGGCTGAAGAGAGTGATGCAGAGTTTTACGAGAGTGATGCAGAGGCTCAAGTGAGGGATGTAAAGGCTCAAGAGAGTGATGCAGAAGCTCAAGAGAGTGGTGTAGAGGCTTAAGAGAGTGATGCAGAGGCTTAAGAGAGGGGATGCAGAAGCTGAAGAGAGTGATGCAGAGGCTGAAGAGAGTGATGCAGAGACTTAAGAGAGGGATGCAGAGGTTCAAGAGAGGGATGCAGAGGCTTAAGAGTGGGATGCAGGGGCTCAAGAGAGTGATGCAGAGGCTTAAGAGAGGGATGCAGAGGCTCAAGAGAGTGATGCAGAGGCCTAAGAGAGTGTTGCAAAGGCTCAAGAACGGGATGCAGAGGCTCATGAGAGGGATGCATGAGTTCAAGAGAGGGATGCAGAGGCTTAAGAGAGTGATGCAGAGGTTCAAGAGAGTGATGCAGAGGCTAAAGAGAGGGATGCAGAGGCTCAAGAGAATGATGCAGAGGCTCAAGAGAGAAATGCAGAGGCTTAAGAGAGTGATGCAAAGGCTCAAGAAAGTGATGCAGAGGCCTAGGAGAATGATGCAGAGGCTCAAGAGAGGGATGCAGAGGATGAAGAGAGTGATGCAGAGGCTCAAGAGAGGGATGCAGACGCTCACGAGAGTGATTCAGAGGTTTTCGAGAGTGATGCAGAAGCGTAAGACAGTGATGCAGAGGCTTAGGAGAGGGATGTAGAGGTTAAAGAGAGTGATGCAGAGGCTCAAGAGAGTGATGCAGAGGCCTAGGAGAATGATGCAGAGGCTCAAGAGAGGTATGCAGAGGCTGAAGAGAGTGATGCAGACGCTGAAGAGAGGGATGCAGAGGCTCAAGAGAGGGATGCAGAAGCTCAAGAGAGTGATGCAGAGACTCAAGAGAGTTATGCAGAGGCTGAAGAGAGTGATGCAGAGGCTTACGTGAGTGATGCAGAGGCTTAAGTGAGGGATGAAGAGGCTCAAGAGAGTGATGCAGAAGCTCAAGAGAGTGATGTAGAGGCTTAAGAGAGTGATGCAGAGGCTTAAGAGAGAGGATGCAGAAGCTTAAGAGAGGGATGCAGAGGCTCAAGAGAATGATGCAGAGGCTCAAGAGAGTGATGCAGAAGATCAAGAGAGGGATGCAGAGGCTTATGAGAGTGATGCAGAGGCTGAAGGGAGTGTTGCAGAGGCTCAAGAGAGAGAGATGCAGAGGCTCCAGAGAGTGATGCGGAGGCTTAGGAGAGGGATGCAAAGGCTCAAGAGAGTGATGCAGACGCTCAAGAGAGTGATGCATAGGCTCAAGAGAGTAATGCAGAGGCTCAAGAGAGTGATGCAGAGGCTCAAGAGAGGGATGCAGAAGCTCAAGAGTGTGATGCAGAGACTCAAGAGAGTTATGCAGAGGCTGAAGAGAGTGATGCAGAGGCTAACGTGAGTGATGCAGAGGCTCAAGTGAGGGATGTAGAGGCTCAAGAGAGTGATGCAGAAGCTCAAGAGAGTGATGTAGAGGCTTAAGAGAGTGATGCAGAGGCTTAAGAGAGGGGATGCAGAAGCTGAAGAGAGTGATGCAGAGGCTGAAGAGAGTGATGCAGAGGCTTAAGAGAGGGATGCAGAGGTTCAAGAGAGGGATGCAGAGGCTTAAGAGAGGGATGCAGGGGCTCGAGAGAGTTATGCAGAGGCTTAAGAGAGGGATGCAGAGGCTCAAGAGAGTGTTGCAGACGCTCAGGAGAGTTATGCAGAGGCTTAAGAGAGTGATGCAAAGGCTCAAGAAAGTGATGCAGAGGCCTAGGAGAATGATGCAGAGGCTCAAGAGAATAATGCAGAGGCTTAAGAGAGGGGATGCAGAAGCTGAAGAGAGTGATGCAGAGGCTGAAGAGAGTAATGCAGAGGCTCAAGAGAGGGATGCAGACGCTCAAGAGAGTGATTCAGAGGCTTACGAGAGTGATGCAGAAGCCTACGACAGTGATGCAGAGGCTTAGGAGAGGGATGTAGAGGCTCAAGAGAGTGATGCAGAGGCTCAAGAGAGTGATGCAGAGGCCTAGGAGAATGATGCGGAGGCTCAAGAGAGGGATGCAGAGGCTGAAGAGAGTGATGCAGATGATGAAGAGAGGGATGCAGAGGCTCAAGAGAGGGATGCAGAAGCTCAAGAGAGTGATGCAGAGACTCAAGAGAGTTATGCAGAGGCTGAAGAGAGTGTTGCAGGGGCTTACGCGAGTCATGCAGAAGCTCAAGTGAGGGATGTAGAGGCTCAAGAGAGTGATGCAGAGGCTTAAGAGAGGGGATGCAGAAGCTGACGAGAGTGATGCAGAGGCTCAAGAGAGTGATGCAGAGGCTTAGGAGAGGGATGCAGAGGCTCAAGAGAGTGATGCAGACGCTCCAGAGAGTGATGCATAGGCTCAAGAGAGTGATGCAGAGGCTCAAGAGAGTGATGCAGAGGCTCAGGAGACGGATGCAGAGGCATAAGAGAGTGATGCAGAGGCTGAAGAGAGTGATGCAGAGGCTTAGGAGAGGGATTACGAGGCTCAAGAGAGTGATGCAGAGGCTCATTAAGAGAAGGATGTAGAGGCTCAAGAGAGTGATGCAGAGGCTGAAGAGAGTGATGCAGAGGCTCAAGAGAGTGGTGCAGAGGATCTGGAGAGTGATGCTGAGGCACAAGAGAGTGAGGCAGAGGATCAAGAGAGGGAATCAGAGGCTTAAGAGAGTGATGCAGAGACAAAAGAGAGTGATGCAGAGGCTTAAGAGAGTGATGCAGAGGCTGAAGAGAGTGTTGCAGAGGCTCAAGAGAGAGATGCAGAGGCTCAAGAGAGTGATGAAGAGGCTAAAACGAGTTATGCAGAGGCTCAAGAAAGTGATGCAGAGGCTTATGAGAGAGATGCACAGGATCAAGATAGGGATGCAGAGGCTAAAGAGAGTGATGCAGAGGCTGAAGAGAGTGTCGCAGAAGCTTAAGAGAGGGATGCAGAGGCTCAGGAAAGTGATGCAGAGGCTCAAGAGAGTGATGCAGAGGCTCAAGAGAGTGATGCAGAGGCTCCAGAGAGTGACACAGAGGCTCAAGAGAGTGATGCAGAGGCTCAAGAGAGTGACACAGAGGCTCAAGAGAGTGATGCAGAGGCTCAAGAGAATGAAGCAGAGGCTCAAGAGAGGAATGCAGAGGCTTAAGAGAGTGATGCAAAGTCTCAAGAAAGTGATGCAGAGGCCTAGGAGAATGATGCAGAGGCTCAAGAGAGGGATGCAGAGGATGAAAAGAGTAATGCAGAGGCTCAAGAGAGGGATGCAGACGCTCAAGAGAGTGATTCAGAGGCTTATGAGAGTGATGCAGAAGCTTAAGACAGTGATGCAGAGGCTTAGGAGAGGGATGTAGAGGCTCAAGAGAGTGATGCAGAGGCTCAAGAGAGTGATGCAAAGGCCTAGGAGAATGATGCAGAGGCTCAAGAGAGGGATGCAGAGGCTGAAGAGAGTGATGCAGACGCTGAAGAGAGTTATGTAGAGGCCTAGGAGAATGATGCAGAGGCTCAAGAGAGGGATGCAGAAGCTCAAGAGAGTGATGCAGAAACTCAAGAGAGTTATGCAGAGGCTGAAGAGAGTGATGCAGAGGCTTACGAGAGTGATGCAGAGGCTCAAGTGAGGGATGCAAAGGCTCAAGAGAGTGATGCAGAAGCTCAAGAGAGTGTTGTAGAGGCTTAAGAGAGTGATGCAGAGGCTTAAGAGAGGGGATGCAGAAGCTGAAGAGAGTGATGCAGAGGCTGAAGAGAGTGATGCAGAGGCTTAAGAGAGCGATGCAGAGGTTCAAGAGAGGGATGCACAGGCTTAAGAGTGGGATGCAGGGGCTCAAGAGAAGGATGCAGAGGCTCAAGAGAGGGATGCAGTTTCTCTTGAGAGTGATGCAGAGGCTGAAGAGAGGGATGCAGAGGCTTAAGAGAGTGTTGCAATGGCTCAAGAAAGGGATGTAGAGGCTCATGAGAGGGATGCATGAGTTCAAGAGAGGGATGCAGAGGCTAAAGAGTGTGATGCAGAGGCTGAAGAGAGTGTTGCAGAGGCTCAAAAGCCTCTGTGACAACATTGTCATATGTCTTTTCTTGGATCTAAATAATACGAAACCTCGCTCCATGATTTGAAGTTAAAATCCTCATATATGGTAAAATAGTGACTTTTTTCATGTAGTGTTATTTTACGTAAATATATTCGTTTTTACGAATATTTTGATACTATTTCATGTAGTATTACGATAGGTGATTTGGCCTTCAAATCTCAGAATTTCGCGTAATATTGCATTTTAAGTAAGTTTTCTTGCATTTTGTTTCGTACGAAAAATCATCGAATTTAGCAATATTTTGACGTTTATTATCTCCTTTTCCTTTATGGGAATAAACAAAATATCATCGATTTTGGCAATATTTGGCCGTTTTTCCAAGTTTTGTGAATTTTCGGTCTATGGGTATTAATTCAATAAATATACGATACAAATGATGCAAACACATAATTGATTAGAAAATAACCTTACATTCTGAGATTTGAAGGCCAAATCACATATTGTGATACTACATGAAATAGTATCGAAATATTGGTAAAAATGAATATATTTACGTAATATCAAACTACATGATTAACGTGAAAAAGTCACTATTTTACCATATTTGAGGATTTTAACTTCAAATCATAGAGCGTGGTTTCGTATTATTTAGATCTAAGAAAAGACATATGACAATATTGTTTCCAATACAAATGATAAAAACCAATGTGTTTTCAATTGAATTAACTAAAATGTTCCTGATTTTCCGTTTATATTACCGCTGGAAGATGTACACGAAAACCGCTCTATTCCGGCTGAAACGTCGATATATGCAATAAAAACAGAACTTCTCCCCTTTTCAATATCTTACTCAGTATTTTAACGAGAAACAAATAGTTGATTGAAAATGAAGTATTTAAAGTTATTATCTAACCAATTATGTGTTTGCATCATTTTTATCGTATATATAAAGAATTAATACCCATAAACTAGAAATTCAAAAAAACGTGGAAAAACGGCAAAATATTGCCTAATTCGATGATATTTTGTTTAAATCACATTGAGGAAAAAGAGATGATAAACGTCGAAATATTGCTAAATTCGGTGATTTTTTGTACGAAACAAAATGCAAGAAAACTTGCTTAAAATGCAATATTATGCGACATTCTGAGATTTGAAGGCCAAATCACATATCGTGATACTACATGAAATAGTATCGAAATATTGGTAAAAATTAATATATTTGCGTAATATCAAACTACATGATTAACGTGAAAAAGTCACTATTTTACCATATTTGAGGATTTTAACTTCAAATCATATAGCGAGGTTTCGGAGTTTTTAGATCCAAGAAAAGACATATGACAATGTTGTTTCCAATACAAATGATAAAAAACAATGTGTTTTCATTAGAATTAACTAAAATGTTCCTGATTTTCCGTTTATATTACAGATGGAAGATGTACACGTAAAACCGCTCTAATCCGGCTGAAACGTCGATATATGCAATAAAAACCGAACTTCTCCCCTCTTCAAAATCCTACTCAGTATTTTAACGAGAAACAAATGGTTGATTGAAAATGAAGTATTTAAGGTTATTTTCTAATCAATTATGTGTTTGCATCATTTGTATCGTATATTTATTGAATTAATACCCATAGACCGAAAATTCACAAAACTTGGAAAAACGGCCAAATATTGCCTAATTCGATGATATTTTGTTTATTCCCATAAAGGAAAAGGAGATGATAAACGTCAAAATATTGCTAAATTCGATGATTTTTCGTACGAAACAAAATGCAAGAAAACTTGCTTAAAATGCAATATTACGCGAAATTCTGAGATTTGAAGGCCAAATCACGTATCGTGATACTACATGAAATAGTATCGAAATATTGGTAAAAACGAATATATTTACGTAAAATCACACTACATGAAAACGTGAAAAAAATCACAATTTTACCATATATGAGGATTTTAACTTCAAATCATAGAGCGAGGTGTCGTATTATTTAGATCCAAGAAAAGACATATGACAATGTTGTTTCCAATACAAATGATAAAAACCAATGTGTTTTCATTAGAATTAACTAAAATGTTCCTGATTTTCCGTTTATATTACCGATGGAAGATGCACACGAAAACCGCTCTATTCCGGCTGAAACGTCGATATATGCAATAAAAACAGAACTTCTCCCCTTTTCAATATCTTACTCAGTATTTTAACGAGAAACAAATAGTTGATTGAAAATGAAGTATTTAAAGTTATTATCTAACCAATTATGTGTTTGCATCATTTTTATCGTATATATAAAGAATTAATACCCATAAACTAGAAATTCAAAAAAACGTGGAAAAACGGCAAAATATTGCCTAATTCGATGATATTTTGTTTAAATCACATAGAGGAAAAAGAGATGATAAACGTCGAAATATTGCTAAATTCGGTGATTTTTTGTACGAAACAAAATGCAAGAAAACTTGCTTAAAATGCAATATTATGCGACATTCTGAGATTTGAAGGCCAAATCACATATCGTGATACTACATGAAATAGTATCGAAATATTGGTAAAAATTAATATATTTGCGTAATATCAAACTACATGATTAACGTGAAAAAGTCACTATTTTACCATATTTGAGGATTTTAACTTCAAATCATAGAGCGAGGTTTCGGAGTTTTTAGATCCAAGAAAAGACATATGACAATGTTGTTTCCAATACAAATGATAAAAACCAATGTGTTTTCATTAGAATTAACTAAAATGTTCCTGATTTTCCGTTTATATTACCGATGGAAGATGTACACGAAAACCGCTCTTTTCCGGCTGAAACGTCGATATATGCAATAAAAACTGAACTTCTCCCCTCTTCAATATCCTACTCGGTACTTTAACGAGAAACAAATGGTTGATTGAAAATGAAGTATTTAAGGTTAATTTCTAATCAATTATGTGTTTGCATCATTTTTATCGTATATTTATTGAATTAATACCCATAGACTGAAAATTCACAAAAACGTGGAAACACGGCAAAATATTGCCTAATTCGATGATATTTTGTTTAAATCACATAAAGGAAAAGGAGATGATAAACGTCAAAATATTGCTAAATTCGGTGATTTTTCGTACGAAACAAAATGCAAGAAAACTTGCTTAAAATGCAATATTACGCGAAATTCTGAGATTTGAAGGCCAAATCACATATCGTGATACTACATGAAATAGTATCGAAATATTCGTAAAAACGAATATATTTACGTAAAATAACACTACATGAAAAAAGTCACTATTTTACCATATATGAGGATTTTAACTTCAAATCATGGAGCGAAGTTTCGTATTATTTAGATCCAAGAAAAGACATATGACAATGTTGTTCAAATATACAAATGATAAAAACCAATGTGTTTTCATTAGAATTAACTAAAATGTTCCTGATTTTCCGTTTAAATTACCGATGGAAGATGTACACGAAAACCGCTCTATTCCGGCTGAAACGTCGATATATGGAATAAAAACCGAACTTCTCCCCTCTTCAAAATCCTACTCAGTATTTTAACGAGAAACAAATGGTTGATTGAAAATGAAGTATTTAAGGTTATTTTCTAATCAATTATGTGTATGCATCATTTGTATCGTATATTTATTGAATTAATACCCATAGACCGAAAATTCACAAAACTTGGAAAAACGGCCAAATATTGCCTAATTTGATGATATTTTGTTTATTCCCATAAAGGAAAAGGAGATGATAAAGTCAAAATATTGCTAAATCGAGGATTTTTCGTACGAAACAAAATGCAAGAAAACTTGCTTAAAATGCAATATTATGCGACATTCTGAGATTTGAAGGCCAAATCACATATTGTGATACTACATGAAATAGTATCGAAATATTGGTAAAAATGAATATATTTACGTAATATCAAACTACATGATTAACGTGAAAAAGTCACTATTTTACCATATTTGAGGATTTTAACTTCAAATCATAGAGCGTGGTTTCGTATTATTTAGATCTAAGAAAAGACATATGACAATATTGTTTCCAATACAAATGATAAAAACCAATGTGTTTTCAATTGAATTAACTAAAATGTTCCTGATTTTCCGTTTATATTACCGATGGAAGATGTACACGAAAACCGCTCTATTCCGGCTGAAACGTCGATATATGCAATAAAAACAGAACTTCTCCCCTTTTCAATATCTTACTCAGTATTTTAACGAGAAACAAATAGTTGATTGAAAATGAAGTATTTAAAGTTATTATCTAACCAATTATGTGTTTGCATCATTTTTATCGTATATATAAAGAATTAATACCCATAAACTAGAAATTCAAAAAAACGTGGAAAAACGGCAAAATATTGCCTAATTCGATGATATTTTGTTTAAATCACATTGAGGAAAAAGAGATGATAAACGTCGAAATATTGCTAAATTCGGTGATTTTTTGTACGAAACAAAATGCAAGAAAACTTGCTTAAAATGCAATATTATGCGACATTCTGAGATTTGAAGGCCAAATCACATATCGTGATACTACATGAAATAGTATCGAAATATTGGTAAAAATTAATATATTTGCGTAATATCAAACTACATGATTAACGTGAAAAAGTCACTATTTTACCATATTTGAGGATTTTAACTTCAAATCATATAGCGAGGTTTCGGAGTTTTTAGATCCAAGAAAAGACATATGACAATGTTGTTTCCAATACAAATGATAAAAAACAATGTGTTTTCATTAGAATTAACTAAAATGTTCCTGATTTTCCGTTTATATTACAGATGGAAGATGTACACGTAAAACCGCTCTAATCCGGCTGAAACGTCGATATATGCAATAAAAACCGAACTTCTCCCCTCTTCAAAATCCTACTCAGTATTTTAACGAGAAACAAATGGTTGATTGAAAATGAAGTATTTAAGGTTATTTTCTAATCAATTATGTGTTTGCATCATTTGTATCGTATATTTATTGAATTAATACCCATAGACCGAAAATTCACAAAACTTGGAAAAACGGCCAAATATTGTCTAATTCGATGACATTTTGTTTATTCCCATAAAGGAAAAGGAGATGATAAACGTCAAAATATTGCTAAATTCGATGATTTTTCGTACGAAACAAAATGCAAGAAAACTTGCTTAAAATGCAATATTACGCGAAATTCTGAGATTTGAAGGCCAAATCACGTATCGTGATACTACATGAAATAGTATCGAAATATTGGTAAAAACGAATATATTTACGTAAAATCACACTACATGAAAACGTGAAAAAAATCACTATTTTACCATATATGAGGATTTTAACTTCAAATCATAGAGCGAGGTTTCGTATTATTTAGATCCAAGAAAAGACATATGACAATGTTGTTTCCAATACAAATGATAAAAACCAATGTGTTTTCATTAGAATTAACTAAAATGTTCCTGATTTTCCGTTTATATTACCGATGAAAGATGTACACGAAAACCGCTCTATTCCGGCTGAAACGTCTATATATGCAATAAAACAGAACTTCCCCTCTTTTCAATAACTTACTCAGTATTTTATCGAGAAACAAATAGTTGATTGAAAATGAAGTATTTAAGGTTATTATCTAATCAATTATGTGTTTGCATCATTTTTATCGTATATATAATGAATTAACACCCATAAACTGAAAATTCAAAAAAACGGAAAAACAGCAAAATATTGCCTAATTCGATGATATTTTGTTTAAATCACATAGACGAAAAGGGATGATAAACGTCAAAATATTGCTAAATTCGATGATTTTTCGTACGAAACAAAATGCAAGAAAACTTGCTTAAAATGCAATATTATGCGACATTCTGAGATTTGAAGGCCAAATCACATATCGTGGTACTACATGAAATAGTATGGAAATATTGGTAAAAATGAATATATTTACGTAAAATCACACTACATGAAAAAGGTGAAAAAAGTCACTATTTTACGATATATGAGGATTTTAACTTCAAATCATAGAGCGAGGTTTCGTATTATTTAGATCCAAGAAAAGACATATGACAATGTTGTTTCTAAAACAAATGATAAAAAACAATGTGTTTTCATAAGAATTAACTAAAATATTCCTGATTTTCCGTTTATATTACAGATGGAAGATGTACACGTAAAACCGCTCTAATCCGGCTGAAACGTCGATATATGCAATAAAAACAGAACTTCTCCGCTCTTCAATATCCTACTCAGTATTTTAACGAGAAACAAATAGTTGATTGAAAATGAAGTATTTAAGGTTATTATCTAATCAATTATGTGCTTGCATCATTTTTATCGTATATATAATGAATTAATACCCATAAACTGAAAATTCAAAAAAACGTGGAAAAACGGCAAAATATTGCCTAATTCGATGATATTTTGTTTAAATCACATAAAGGAAAAGGAGATGATAAACGTCAAAATATTGCTAAATTCGGTGATTTTTCGTACGAAACAAAATGCAAGAAAACTTGCTTAAAATGCGATATTACGCGAAATTCTGAGATTTAAAGGGCAAATCACATATCGTGATAATACATGAAATAGTGTCGAAATATTCGTAAAAACGAATATATTTACGTAAAATAACACTACATGAAAAAAGTCACTATTTTACCATATATGAGGATTTTAACTTCAATTCATGGAGCGAGGTTTCGTATTATTTCGATCCAAGAAAAGACATATGACAATGTTGTTCAAATATACAAATGATAAAAACCAATGTGTTTTCATTAGAATTAACTAAAATGTTCCTAATTTTCCGTTTAAATTACCGATGGAAGGTGTACACGAAAACCGCTCTATTGCGGCTGAAACGTCGATATATGCAATAAAAACAGAACTTCTCCCCTTTTCAATATCTTACTCAGTATTTTAACGAAAAACAAATAGTTGATTGAAAATGAAGTATTTAAGGTTATTATCTAATCAATTATGTGTTTGCATCATTTTTATCGTATATATAATGAATTAATACCCATAAACTAAAAATAAAAAAAAACGTGGAAAAACGGCAAAATATTGCCTAATTCGATGATATTTTGTTTAAATCACATAGAGGAAAAAGAGATGATAAACGTCGAAATATTGCTAAATTCGGTGATTTTTCGAACGAAACAAAATGCAAGAAAACTTGCTTAAAATGCAATATTATGCGACATTCTGAGATTTGAAGGCCAAATCACATATCCTGATACTACATGAAATAGTATCGAAATATTGGTAAAAATTAATATATTTGCGTAATATCAAACTGCATGATTAACGTGAAAAAGTCACTATTTTACCATATTTGAGGATTTTAACTTCAAATCATGGAGCGAGGTTTCGTATTATTTCGATCAAAGAAAAGACATATGACAATGTTGTTCAAATACACAAATGATAAAAACCAATGTGTTTTCATTAGAATTAACTAAAATGTTCTTAATTTTCCGTTTAAATTACCGATGGAAGATGTACACGAAAATGCCTCTGAATCCCTAACTTGAGCATCTGCATCATTCATCTAAGCCTCTCTATCCCTCATTTGAGCCTCAGCATCCCTCTCTTGATCCTCTCCATCACTCTCTTGAGCCTCTGCATCATTCTCATGATCCTCTGCATTACTCTCTTGAGCCTCTGCATCACTCTCTTAATCCTCTGCATCACTCTCTTTAGCCTTTGCAACCCTCTCTTAAGCCTCTGCATCACTCTCTTAAGCCTCTGCATCATTCTCTTCAGCCACTGCATCACTCTCTTGAGCCTCTGCATCACTCTACTGAGCCTCTGCATCCCTCTCTTAAGCCTCTACATCATTTACTTGTGCATCTGCATCACTCTCTTGAACCTCTGCATCCCTCTCTTGAGCCTCTGCATCACTCTCTTGAGCCTCTGCAACACTCTTTTCAGCCTCTGCATCACTCTCTTGTGGCCTCTGCATCACTCTCCTTAGCCTCTGAATAACTCTTTTGAGCCTCTGCATCACTCTTTCCAGCCTCTACATCACTCTCTTGATCCTCTGCATCACTCTCTTCAGCTTCTGCATCACTCTCTTAGGACTCTGCTTCCCTCTCCTTATCCTCTGCATCACTTTCTTGAGCCTCTGCATCCCTCTCATGAGCCTCTGCATCACTCTCTTGAGCCTCTTCATCACCCTCCTAATCCTCTGCATCCCTTTTTTGAACCTCTGCATCACTCTCTTAAGCCTCTGCATCCTTTTTTTCAGCGTCAGCATCACTCTCTTGAACTCCTGAATCCCTCTCATGAGCCTTTGCATCCCTCTCCTGAGCCTTTGCATCACTCTCTTAAGCCTCTGCATCTCTCTCTTGAGCCTCTGCGTCACTCTCATGAGCCCCTGCATCCCTCTCATGAACCTCTGCATCCCTCTTTTGAGCCTCTGCATCCCTCTCTTAAGCCTCTGCATCACTCTCTTAAGCCTCTGCATCACTCTCGTAAGCCTCTGAATCACTCTCAAGAGCCTCTGCATCCCTCTCTTGTACCTCTGCATCCCTCAATTGAGCCTCTGTATCCCTCTCTTGAGCCTCTGCATCCCCTTCTTGAGCCTCTGCATTCCTCTCTTGAGCCTCTGCCTCCCTCTCTTAAGCCTCTGCATCACTCTCGTAAGACTCGGCATCACGCTCGTGAGCCTCTGAATCATTCTCTTGAGCTTCTGCATCACTATCTTGAGCCCCTGCATCCCTCTCTTGAGCCTCTGCATCACTCTCTTGAGCCTCTGCATCACCGTCTAAAGCCTCTGCATCACTCTGTTGAGCCTCTGCATCCCTCTCCTAAGCCTCAATCTCACTCTCTTAAGCCTCGGCTTCACTCTCGTAAGCCTAAGAATCACTCTCTTGAGCCTCTGCATCCCTTTCTTGAGCCTCTGCATCACTCTTTTCAGCCTCTTCATCCCTCTCTTGATCCTCTGCATCACTCTCATAAGCCTCTGAATCACTATCTTGAGCCTCTGCATCCCTCTCTTAAGCCTCTGCATCACTCTCTTGAACCTCTGCATCCCTCTATTAAGCGTCTGCATCACTCTCTTGAGCCTCTGCATTCCCTCTCTTGAGCCTCTGCAACACTCTCTTAAGCCTCTGCAACACTCTCTTCAGCCTCTGCATCATTCTCTTAAGCCTCTGCATCACTCTCTTCGGCCTCTGCATCACTCTCTTAAGCCTCTGCTTCCCTCTCTTGATCCTCTGCATCACTCTCTTAAGCCTCTGCCTTTCTCTCTTGAGCCTCTGCATCCCTCTCTGGAGCCTCAGCATCCCCCTCTTAATCCTCTGCATCACTCTCTTGAGCTTCTGCATCACTCTCTCGAGCGTCTACATCCCTCTCTTGAGCCTCTGCATCACTCTCGTAAGCCTCTGCATCACTCTCTTGAGCCTCTGCATAACTCTCTTGAGTCTCTGCATCACTCCCTTGAGCCTCTGCATCCCTCTCCTGAGCCTCTGCAACAATCTCTTCAGACTCTGCATCACTCTTTTAATCCTATGCAATTCTCTCTAGAGCCTCTGAATCCATCTCTTGAGCCTCTGCATCACTCTCTTTAGCCTCTGCGTCTCTCTCTTCATCCTCTGCATCCCTCTCTTGAGCATCTGCATCACTCTCTTTACCCTCTGCATCCCTCTCTTGAGCCTCTGCATCATTCTCCTAAGCATCTGCATCACTCTCCAGAGCGTCTGCATCACTCTCTTGAGCCTCTGCATCCCTCTTTTAATCCTCTGCATCACTCTCTTAAGACTCTTCATCAATCTCTTTAGCCTCCGCATCACTCTCATGATCCTCTGCATCACTCTCTTGAGCCTCTGCATCACTCTCTTGAGCCTCTGCATCATTCTCTTGAAAATTTGCATCCCTCTCTTAAGCCTCTACATCATTCTCTTGAGCCTCTGCATCACTCTTTTAAGCCTCTGCATCTCTCTCTTCAGCCTCTGCATCGCTCTTTTGAGCCTCTGGAGCCTCAGCATCCCTCTCTTGAGCCTCTGCAGCACTCTCTTGAGCCTCTGCATCATTCTCTTGAGCCTCTGCATCCCTCTATTAAGCTTCTGCATCACTCTCTTGAGCCTCTGCATCCCTCTATTGAGCCTTTGCATCACTCTCTTAAGCATCTGCATCCCTATCGTGAGCCTCTGCATCACTCTCAAGAGTCTCTGCATCCCTCTCTTGAGCCTCTGCAGCCCTCTCTTGAGCCCCTGCATCCCTCTTATGAGCCTCTGCATCCCTCTATTGAGCCTTTGCATCACTCTCTTAAGCCTCTGCATCCCTATCTTGAGCCTCTGCATCACTCTCAATAGTCTCAGCATCCCTCTCGTGAGCCTCTGCATCCCTCTCATAGACCTCTGCATCCCTCTATTGAGCCTTTGCATCACTCTCCTAAGCCTCTGCATCCCTATCGTGAGCCTCTGCATCACTCTCAAGAGTCTCTGCATCCCTCTCTTAAGCCTCTGCATCACTCTCTTCAGCCTCTGCATCCCTCTCGTGAGCCTCTGCATCCCTCTATTGAGCCTTTGCATCACTCTCTTAAGCCTCTGCATTTCTATCGTGAGCCTCTGCATCACTCTCAAGAGTCTCTGCATCCCTCTCATGAGCCTCTACAGCCCTCTCTTGAGCCCCTGCATCCCTCTTATGAGCCTTTGCATCCCTCTCCTGAGCCTCTGCATCCCTCTCTTAAGCCTCTGCATCACTCTCTTCAGCCTCTGCATCCCTCTCATGAGCCTCTGCATCCCTCTATTGAGCCTTTGCATCACTCTCTTAAACCTCTGCATCCCTATTTTGAGCCTCTACATCACTCTGAAGAGTCTCTGCATCCCTCTCGTGAGCCTCTGCATCCCTCTCTTGAGCCCCTGCATCCCTCTCATGAGCCTCTGCACCCCTTTTATGAGCCTTTGCATCCCTCTCTTAAGCCTCTGCATCACTCTCTTCAGGCTCTGCATCACTCTCTTGAGCCTCTGCATCACTCTCTTAAACCTCTGCATCCCTATCTTGAGCCTCTGCATCACTCTGAAGAGTCTCTGCATCCCTCTCGTGAGCCTCTGCATCCCTCTCTTGAGCCCCTGCATCCCTCTTATGAGCCTTTGCATCCCTTTTATGAGCCTTTCCATCCGTCTGTTGAGCTTCTGCATCTCTCTCATGAGCCTCTGCACCCCTTTTATGAGCCTTTGCATCCCTCTCTTGAGCCTCTGCATCCCCTCTCTTAAGCCACTGCAACACTCTCTTCAGACTCTGTATCACTCTCTTAAGCCTCTGCATCCCTCTCTTGGGCCTTTCATTCCCTCTCTTGAGCCTCTGCATCACTCTCTTCATCCTCTGCATCCCTCTCCTGAGCATCTGCATCACTCTCTTTTGGGTCCCTGCATCCCTCTCTTGAGCCTCTGCATCACTCTCTTGAGCCTCTGCATCCCTATTTTGAGGCTCTGCATCACTTTCTTAAGCCTCTGCATCCATTTCTTGAGCCTCAGCATCGCTCTCTTGAACTCCTGCATCCTTTTCATGAGCCTCTGCCTCCCTCTCTTGAGCCTTTGCATCACTCTCTTAAGCCTCTGCATCCCTCTCTTGAGCCTCTGCATCACTCTCGTAAGCCTATGCATCACTCTCTTGAGCCACTGCAAAACTCTCTCGAGCCTCTGCGTCACTCTCTTCATCCTCTGCATCCCTCTCTTGAGCATCTGCATCACTCTCTTCAGCCTCTGCATCCCTCTCTTGAGCCTCTGCATCATTCTCCTAAGCATCTGCATCACTCTCCTGAGCCTCTGCATCACTCTCTTCAGCCTCTGCATCGCTCTTTTGAGCCTCTGGAGCCTCAGCATCCCTCTCTTGAGCCTCTGCAGCACTCTCTTGAGCCTCTGCATCATTCTCTTGAGCCTCTGCATCCCTCTATTAAGCTTCTGCATCACTCTCTTGAGCCTCTGCATCCCTCTATTGAGCCTTTGCATCACTCTCTTAAGCATCTGCATCCCTATCGTGAGCCTCTGCATCACTCTCAAGAGTCTCTGCATCCCTCTCTTGAGCCTCTGCAGCCCTCTCTTGAGCCCCTGCATCCCTCTTATGACCCTCTGCATCCCTCTATTGAGCCTTTGCATCACTCTCTTAAGCCTCTGCATCCCTATCTTGAGCCTCTGCATCACTCTCAATAGTCTCAGCATCCCTCTCGTGAGCCTCTGCATCCCTCTCATAGACCTCTGCATCCCTCTATTGAGCCTTTGCATCACTCTCCTAAGCCTCTGCATCCCTATCGTGAGCCTCTGCATCACTCTCAAGAGTCTCTGCATCCCTCTCTTAAGCCTCTGCATCACTCTCTTCAGCCTCTGCATCCCTCTCGTGAGCCTCTGCATCCCTCTATTGAGCCTTTGCATCACTCTCTTAAGCCTCTGCATTTCTATCGTGAGCCTCTGCATCACTCTCAAGAGTCTCTGCATCCCTCTCATGAGCCTCTACAGCCCTCTCTTGAGCCCCTGCATCCCTCTTATGAGCCTTTGCATCCCTCTCCTGAGCCTCTGCATCCCTCTCTTAAGCCTCTGCATCACTCTCTTCAGCCTCTGCATCCCTCTCATGAGCCTCTGCATCCCTCTATTGAGCCTTTGCATCACTCTCTTAAACCTCTGCATCCCTATTTTGAGCCTCTGCATCACTCTGAAGAGTCTCTGCATCCCTCTCGTGAGCCTCTGCATCCCTCTCTTGAGCCCCTGCATCCCTCTCATGAGCCTCTGCACCTCTTTTATGAGCCTTTGCATCCCTCTCTTAAGCCTCTGCATCACTCTCTTCAGGCTCTGCATCACTCTCTTGAGCCTCTGCATCACTCTCTTAAACCTCTGCATCCCTATCTTGAGCCTCTGCATCACTCTGAAGAGTCTCTGCATCCCTCTCGCAAGCCTCTGCATCCCTCTCTTGAGCCCCTGCATCCCTCTTATGAGCCTTTGCATCCCTTTTATGAGCCTTTCCATCCGTCTGTTGAGCTTCTGCATCTCTCTCATGAGCCTCTGCACCCCTTTTATGAGCCTTTGCATCCCTCTCTTGAGCCTCTGCATCCCCTCTCTTAAGCCACTGCAACACTCTCTTCAGACTCTGTATCACTCTCTTAAGCCTCTGCATCCCTCTCTTGGGCCTTTCATTCCCTCTCTTGAGCCTCTGCATCACTCTCTTCATCCTCTGCATCCCTCTCCTGAGCATCTGCATCACTCTCTTTTGGGTCCCTGCATCCCTCTCTTGAGCCTCTGCATCACTCTCTTGAGCCTCTGCATCCCTATTTTGAGGCTCTGCATCACTTTCTTAAGCCTCTGCATCCATTTCTTGAGCCTCAGCATCGCTCTCTTGAACTCCTGCATCCTTTTCATGAGCCTCTGCCTCCCTCTCTTGAGCCTTTGCATCACTCTCTTAAGCCTCTGCATCCCTCTCTTGAGCCTCTGCATCACTCTCGTAAGCCTATGCATCACTCTCTTGAGCCACTGCAAAACTCTCTCGAGCCTCTGCGTCACTCTCTTCATCCTCTGCATCCCTCTCTTGAGCATCTGCATCACTCTCTTCAGCCTCTGCATCCCTCTCTTGAGCCTCTGCATCATTCTCCTAAGCATCTGCATCACTCTCCTGAGCCTCTGCATCACTCTCTTCAGCCTCTGCATCGCTCTTTTGAGCCTCTGGAGCCTCAGCATCCCTCTCTTGAGCCTCTGCAGCACTCTCTTGAGCCTCTGCATCATTCTCTTGAGCCTCTGCATCCCTCTATTAAGCTTCTGCATCACTCTCTTGAGCCTCTGCATCCCTCTATTGAGCCTTTGCATCACTCTCTTAAGCATCTGCATCCCTATCGTGAGCCTCTGCATCACTCTCAAGAGTCTCTGCATCCCTCTCTTGAGCCTCTGCAGCCCTCTCTTGAGCCCCTGCATCCCTCTTATGAGCCTCTGCATCCCTCTATTGAGCCTTTGCATCACTCTCTTAAGCCTCTGCATCCCTATCTTGAGCCTCTGCATCACTCTCAATAGTCTCAGCATCCCTCTCGTGAGCCTCTGCATCCCTCTCATAGACCTCTGCATCCCTCTATTGAGCCTTTGCATCACTCTCCTAAGCCTCTGCATCCCTATCGTGAGCCTCTGCATCACTCTCAAGAGTCTCTGCATCCCTCTCTTAAGCCTCTGCATCACTCTCTTCAGCCTCTGCATCCCTCTCGTGAGCCTCTGCATCCCTCTATTGAGCCTTTGCATCACTCTCTTAAGCCTCTGCATTTCTATCGTGAGCCTCTGCATCACTCTCAAGAGTCTCTGCATCCCTCTCATGAGCCTCTACAGCCCTCTCTTGAGCCCCTGCATCCCTCTTATGAGCCTTTGCATCCCTCTCCTGAGCCTCTGCATCCCTCTCTTAAGCCTCTGCATCACTCTCTTCAGCCTCTGCATCCCTCTCATGAGCCTCTGCATCCCTCTATTGAGCCTTTGCATCACTCTCTTAAACCTCTGCATCCCTATTTTGAGCCTCTGCATCACTCTGAAGAGTCTCTGCATCCCTCTCGTGAGCCTCTGCATCCCTCTCTTGAGCCCCTGCATCCCTCTCATGAGCCTCTGCACCCCTTTTATGAGCCTTTGCATCCCTCTCTTAAGCCTCTGCATCACTCTCTTCAGGCTCTGCATCACTCTCTTGAGCCTCTGCATCACTCTCTTAAACCTCTGCATCCCTATCTTGAGCCTCTGCATCACTCTGAAGAGTCTCTGCATCCCTCTCGCAAGCCTCTGCATCCCTCTCTTGAGCCCCTGCATCCCTCTTATGAGCCTTTGCATCCCTTTTATGAGCCTTTCCATCCGTCTGTTGAGCTTCTGCATCTCTCTCATGAGCCTCTGCACCCCTTTTATGAGCCTTTGCATCCCTCTCTTGAGCCTCTGCATCCCCTCTCTTAAGCCACTGCAACACTCTCTTCAGACTCTGTATCACTCTCTTAAGCCTCTGCATCCCTCTCTTGGGCCTTTCATTCCCTCTCTTGAGCCTCTGCATCACTCTCTTCATCCTCTGCATCCCTCTCCTGAGCATCTGCATCACTCTCTTTTGGGTCCCTGCATCCCTCTCTTGAGCCTCTGCATCACTCTCTTGAGCCTCTGCATCCCTATTTTGAGCCTCTGCATCACTTTCTTAAGCCTCTGCATCCATTTCTTGAGCCTCAGCATCGCTCTCTTGAACTCCTGCATCCTTTTCATGAGCCTCTGCCTCCCTCTCTTGAGCCTTTGCATCACTCTCTTAAGCCTCTGCATCCCTCTCTTGAGCCTCTGCATCACTCTCGTAAGCCTATGCATCACTCTCTTGAGCCACTGCAAAACTCTCTCGAGCCTCTGCGTCACTCTCTTCATCCTCTGCATCCCTCTCTTGAGCATCTGCATCACTCTCTTCAGCCTCTGCATCCCTCTCTTGAGCCTCTGCATCATTCTCCTAAGCATCTGCATCACTCTCCTGAGCCTCTGCATCACTCTCTTGAGCCTCTGCATCCCTGTTTTAAGCCTCTGCATCACTCTCTTAAGACTCTTCATCACTCTCTTTAGCCTCCGCATCACTCTCATGATCCTCTGCATCACTCTCTTGAGCCTCTGCATCACTCTCTTGAGCCTCTACATCACTCTTTTGAGCCTCTGCACCACTCTCGTAAGCCTCTGCATCCCTCTCATAATCCTCTGCATCACTCTTTTGAGCCTCCGCATCATTCTCTTGAACCTCTGCATCCCTCTCTTAAGCCTCTACATCATTCTCTTGAGCCTCTGCATCACTATCTTGAGGCTCTGCATCCCTCTATGGAGCCTCTACATCTCTCTCTTCAGCCTCTTCATCACTCTCTTGAGCCTGTGCATCCCTCTCTGGAGCCTCAGCAACCCTCTCTTGAGCCTCTGCAGCACTCTCTTGAGCCTCTGCATCATTCTCTTGAGACTCTGCATCCCTCTCTTAAGCTTCTGCATCACTCTCTTGAGCCTCTGCATCCCTCTCTTGAGCCTCTGCATCCCTCTCTTAAGCCTCTGCATCACTCACTTAAGCCTCTGCATCACTCTCTTCAGCCTCTGCATCCCTCTCTTGAGCCTCTGCATCACTCTCTTCAGCCTCTGCATCCCTCTCTTGAGCCTCTGCATCATTCTCCTAAGCATCTGCATCACTCGCTTGAGCCTCTGCATCACTCTCTTGAACCTCTGCATCCCTCTCTTAAGCCTCTGCATCCCTCTCTTGAGCCTCTGCATCACTCTCTTCAGCCTCTGCATCCCTCTCTTGAGCCTCTGCATCACTCTCTTGAGCCTATGCATCACTCTCTTGAGCCTCTGTATCACTCTCTTGAGCCTCTGAATCCCTCTCTTGAGCCTCTGCATCATTCTTCTAAGCCTCTCTATCCCTCACTTGAGCCTCAGCATCCCTCTCTTGATCCTCTGCATCACTCTCTTGAGCCTCTGCATCACTCTCTTAAGCCCCTGCATCCCTCTCTTAATCCACTGCATCACTCTCTTAAGCTTCTGCGTCTCTCTCTTCAGCCTCTGAATCACTCTCTTGAGCCTCTGCATCCCTCTCTGGAGCCTCAGCATCCCTCTTTTGAGCCTCTGCAGCACTCTCTTGAGCCTCTTCTTCATTCTCTTGAGCCTATGCATCCCTCTCTTAAGCCTCTGCATCACTCTCTTAATTTAAGCCTCTGCTTCCCTCTCTTGATCCTCTGCATCACTAACTTAAGCCTCTGCCTTTACCTCTTGATCCTCTGCATCCCTCTCTGGAGCCTCAGCAACCCTCTCTTAATCCTCTGCATCACTCTCTTGAGCTTCTGCATCACTCTCTTGAGCGTCTACATCCCTCTCTTGAGCCTCTGTATCCTTCTCTTAAGCCTCTGCATCACTCTCTAGAGCCTCTGCATCACTCTCTTCAGCCTCTGCCTCACTCTCTTAAGCCCTGCTTCCCTCTCTTGCTCCTCTGAATCACTCTCTTGATCCTCTGCATCACTCTCTTGAGCATCTGCATCGTTCTCTTGATCCTCTGCATCACTGTCTTGTGCCTCTGCATCACTCTCTTAAGCCTCTGCCTTTCTCTCTTGAGCCTCTGCATCACTCTCTTGAGCCTCTGCATCCCTCTCTGGAGCATCAGCATCCCTCTCTTGAGCCTTTTGCAGCACTCTCTTGAGCCTCTGCATCATTCTCTTGAGCCACTGCATCCCTCTCTTAAGCCTCTTCATCACTCTCTTGAGCCTCTGCATCCGTCTATTAAGCGTCAGCATCACTCTCTTGAGCCTCTGCATCCCTCTCTTGAGCCTCTGCATCCCTACTTGAGCCTCTGCATCACTCTTTTAAGCCTCTGCATCACTCTCTTAAGCCTCTGCATCATTCTCTTCAGCCTCTTCATCACTCTTTTAAGCCTCTGCATCACTCTCTTAAGACTCTTCATCACTCTCTTTAGCCTCCGCATCACTCTCATTATCCTCTGCATCACTCTCTTGAGCCTCTGCATCACTCTCTTGAGCCTCTACATCACTCTCTTGAGCCTCTGCACCACTCTCTTAAGCCTCTGCATCCCTCTCTTAATCCTCTGCATCACTCTCTTGAGCCTCTGCATCATTCTCTTGAACCTCTGCATCCCTCTCTTAAGCCTCTACATCATTCTCTTGAGCCTCTGCATCACTATCTTGAGCCTCTGCATCACTCTCTGGAGCCTCTGCATCTCTCTCTTCAGTCTCTGCATCACTCTCTTGAGCCTCTGCATCCCGCTCTGGAGCCTCAGCATCCCTCTCTTGAGCCTCTGCAGTACTCTCTTGAGCCTCTGCATCATTC
This sequence comes from Procambarus clarkii, assembly GCF_040958095.1. Lineage (NCBI taxonomy): Eukaryota > Metazoa > Arthropoda > Malacostraca > Decapoda > Cambaridae > Procambarus > Procambarus clarkii. The sequence continues at coordinate 19,178,671 of NC_091177.1, forward strand.
TCTTGAGCCTCTGCATCCCTCTCTTAAGCTTCTGCATCACTCTCTTGAGCCTCTGCATCACTCTCTTGAGCCTCTGCATCCCTCTCTTAAGCCTTTGCATCACTCACTTAAGCCTCTGCATCACTCTCTTGAGCCTCTGCATCCCTCTCTTGAGCCTCTGCATCATTCTCCTAAGCATCTGCATCACTCGCTTGAGCCTCTGCATCACTCTTTTGAGCCTCTGCATCCCTCTCTTAAGCCTCTGCATCCCTCTTTTTAGCCTCTGCATCACTCTCTTGAGCCTCTGCATCACTCTCTTCAGCCTCTGCATCCCTCTCTTGAGCCTCTGCATCACTCTCTTGAGCCTATGCATCACTCTCTTGAGCCTCTGTATCACTCTCTTGAGCCTCTGAATCCCTCTCTTGAGCCTCTGCATCATTCTTCTAAGCCTCTCTATCCCTCATTTGAGCCTCAGCATCCCTCTCTTGATCCTCTGCATCACTCTCTTGAGCCTCTGCATCACTCTATTCAGCTTCTTCATCCCTCTTTTGATCCTCTGCATCACTCTCATAAGCCTCTGAATCACTCTCTTGAACCTTTGCATCCCTCTCTTGAGCCTCTGCATCATTCTCTTGAGCCTCTGCATCCCTCTCTTGAGCCTCTGCATCACTTTCGTAAGCCTCTGCAACACTCTCTTCAGCCTCTGCATCACTCTCAAGAGTCTCTGCATCCCTCTCTTAAGCCTCTGCATCACTCTCTTCAGCCTCTGCATCCCTCTCGTGAGCCTCTGCATCCCTCTATTGAGCCTTTGCATCAATCTCTTAAGCCTCTGCATTTCTATCGTGAGCCTCTGCATCACTCTCAAGAGCCCCTGCATCCCTCTTATGAGCCTTTGCATCCCTCTCCTGAGCCTCTGCATCCCTCTCTTAAGCCTCTGCATCACTCTCTTCAGCCTCTGCATCCCTCTCATGAGCCTCTGCATCCCTCTATTGAGCCTTTGCATCACTCTCTTAAACCTCTGCATCCCTATTTTGAGCCTCTGCATCACTCTGAAGAGTCTCTGCATCCCTCTCGTGAGCCTCTGCATCCCTCTCTTGAGCCCCTGCATCCCTCTCATGAGCCTCTGCACCCCTTTTATGAGCCTTTGCATCCCTCTCTTAAGCCTCTGCATCACTCTCTTCATTCTCTGCATCACTCTCTTGAGCCTCTGCATCACTCTCTTAAACCTCTGCATCCCTATCTTGAGCCTCTGCATCACTCTGAAGAGTCTCTGCATCCCTCTCGTGAGCCTCTGCATCCCTCTCTTGAGCCCCTGCATCCCTCTTATGAGCCTTTGCATCCCTTTTATGAGCCTTTCCATCCGTCTATTGAGCTTCTGCATCTCTCTCATGAGCCTCTGCACCCCTTTTATGAGCCTTTGCATCCCTCTATTGAGCCTCTGCATCCCCTCTCTTAAGCCACTGCAACACTCTCTTCAGACTCTGTATCACTCTCTTAAGCCTCTGCATCCCTCTCTTGGGCCTTTCATTCCCTCTCTTGAGCCTCTGCATCACTCTCTTCATCCTCTGCATCCCTCTCCTGAGCATCTGCATCACTCTCTTTTGGGTCCCCGCATCCCTCTCTTGAGCCTCTGCATCACTCTCTTGAGCCTCTGCATCCCTATTTTGAGCCTCTGCATCACTTTCTTAAGCCTCTGCATCCATTTCTTGAGCCTCAGCATCACTCTCTTGAACTCCTGCATCCTTTTCATGAGCCTCTGCCTCCCTCTCTTGAGCCTTTGCATCACTCTCTTAAGCCTCTGCATCTCTCTCTTGAGCCTCTGCATCACTCTCGTAAGCCTATGCATCACTCTCTTGAGCCACTGCAAAACTCTCTCGAGCCTCTGCGTCACTCTCTTCATCCTCTGCATCCCTCTCTTGAGCATCTGCATCACTCTCTTCAGCCTCTGCATCCCTCTCTTGAGCCTCTGCATCATTCTCCTAAGCATCTGCATCACTCTCCTGAGCCTCTGCATCACTCTCTTGAGCCTCTGCATCCCTGTTTTAAGCCTCTGCATCACTCTCTTAAGACTCTTCATCACTCTCTTTAGCCTCCGCATCACTCTCATGATCCTCTGCATCACTCTCTTGAGCCTCTGCATCACTCTCTTGAGCCTCTACATCACTCTTTTGAGCCTCTGCACCACTCTCGTAAGCCTCTGCATCCCTCTCATAATCCTCTGCATCACTCTTTTGAGCCTCCGCATCATTCTCTTGAACCTCTGCATCCCTCTCTTAAGCCTCTACATCATTCTCTTGAGCCTCTGCATCACTATCTTGAGGCTCTGCATCCCTCTCTGGAGCCTCTACATCTCTCTCTTCAGCCTCTTCATCACTCTCTTGAGCCTGTGCATCCCTCTCTGGAGCCTCAGCAACCCTCTCCTGAGCCTCTGCAGCACTCTCTTGAGCCTCTGCATCATTCTCTTGAGATTCTGCATCCCTCTCTTAAGCTTCTGCATCACTCTCTTGAGCCTCTGCATCCCTCTCTTGAGCCTCTGCATCCCTCTCTTAAGCCTCTGCATCACTCACTTAAGCCTCTGCATCACTCTCTTCAGCCTCTGCATCCCTCTCTTGAGCCTCTGCATCATTCTCCTAAGCATCTGCATCACTCGCTTGAGCCTCTGCATCACTCTCTTGAACCTCTGCATCCCTCTCTTAAGCCTCTGCATCCCTCTCTTTAGCCTCTGCATCACTCTCTTGAGCCTCTGCATCACTCTCTTCAGCCTCTGCATCCCTCTCTTGAGCCTCTGCATCACTCTCTTGAGCCTATGCATCACTCTCTTGAGCCTCTGTATCACTCTCTTGAGCCTCTGAATCCCTCTCTTGAGCCTCTGCATCATTCTTCTAAGCCTCTCTATCCCTCATTTGAGCCTCAGCATCCCTCTCTTGATCCTCTGCATCACTCTCTTGAGCCTCTGCATCACTCTCTTAAGCCCCTGCATCCCTCTCTTAATCCACTGCATCACTCTCTTAAGCTTCTGCGTCTCTCTCTTCAGCCTCTGAATCACTCTCTTGAGCCTCTGCATCCCTCTCTGGAGCCTCAGCATCCCTCTTTTGAGCCTCTGCAGCACTCTCTTGAGCCTCTTCTTCATTCTCTTGAGCCTATGCATCCCTCTCTTAAGCCTCTGCATCACTCTCTTAATTTAAGCCTCTGCTTCCCTCTCTTGATCCTCTGCATCACTAACTTAAGCCTCTGCCTTTACCTCTTGATCCTCTGCATCCCTCTCTGGAGCCTCAGCAACCCTCTCTTAATCCTCTGCATCACTCTCTTGAGCTTCTGCATCACTCTCTTGAGCGTCTACATCCCTCTCTTGAGCCTCTGTATCCTTCTCTTAAGCCTCTGCATCACTCTCTAGAGCCTCTGCATCACTCTCTTCAGCCTCTGCCTCACTCTCTTAAGCCCTGCTTCCCTCTCTTGCTCCTCTGAATCACTCTCTTGATCCTCTGCATCACTCTCTTGAGCATCTGCATCGTTCTCTTGATCCTCTGCATCACTGTCTTGTGCCTCTGCATCACTCTCTTAAGCCTCTGCCTTTCTCTCTTGAGCCTCTGCATCACTCTCTTGAGCCTCTGCATCCCTCTCTGGAGCATCAGCATCCCTCTCTTGAGCCTTTTGCAGCACTCTCTTGAGCCTCTGCATCATTCTCTTGAGCCACTGCATCCCTCTCTTAAGCCTCTTCATCACTCTCTTGAGCCTCTGCATCCGTCTATTAAGCGTCAGCATCACTCTCTTGAGCCTCTGCATCCCTCTCTTGAGCCTCTGCATCCCTACTTGAGCCTCTGCATCACTCTTTTAAGCCTCTGCATCACTCTCTTAAGCCTCTGCATCATTCTCTTCAGCCTCTTCATCACTCTTTTAAGCCTCTGCATCACTCTCTTAAGACTCTTCATCACTCTCTTTAGCCTCCGCATCACTCTCATTATCCTCTGCATCACTCTCTTGAGCCTCTGCATCACTCTCTTGAGCCTCTACATCACTCTCTTGAGCCTCTGCACCACTCTCTTAAGCCTCTGCATCCCTCTCTTAATCCTCTGCATCACTCTCTTGAGCCTCTGCATCATTCTCTTGAACCTCTGCATCCCTCTCTTAAGCCTCTACATCATTCTCTTGAGCCTCTGCATCACTATCTTGAGCCTCTGCATCACTCTCTGGAGCCTCTGCATCTCTCTCTTCAGTCTCTGCATCACTCTCTTGAGCCTCTGCATCCCGCTCTGGAGCCTCAGCATCCCTCTCTTGAGCCTCTGCAGTACTCTCTTGAGCCTCTGCATCATTCTCTTGAGCCTCTGCATCCCTCTCTTAAGCTTCTGCATCACTCTCTTGAGCCTCTGCATCACTCTCTTGAGCCTCTGCATCCCTCTCTTAAGCCTTTGCATCACTCACTTAAGCCTCTGCATCACTCTCTTGAGCCTCTGCATCCCTCTCTTGAGCCTCTGCATCATTCTCCTAAGCATCTGCATCACTCGCTTGAGCCTCTGCATCACTCTTTTGAGCCTCTGCATCCCTCTCTTAAGCCTCTGCATCCCTCTTTTTAGCCTCTGCATCACTCTCTTGAGCCTCTGCATCACTCTCTTCAGCCTCTGCATCCCTCTCTTGAGCCTCTGCATCACTCTCTTGAGCCTATGCATCACTCTCTTGAGCCTCTGTATCACTCTCTTGAGCCTCTGAATCCCTCTCTTGAGCCTCTGCATCATTCTTCTAAGCCTCTCTATCCCTCATTTGAGCCTCAGCATCCCTCTCTTGATCCTCTGCATCACTCTCTTGAGCCTCTGCATCACTCTATTCAGCTTCTTCATCCCTCTTTTGATCCTCTGCATCACTCTCATAAGCCTCTGAATCACTCTCTTGAACCTTTGCATCCCTCTCTTGAGCCTCTGCATCATTCTCTTGAGCCTCTGCATCCCTCTCTTGAGCCTCTGCATCACTTTCGTAAGCCTCTGCAACACTCTCTTCAGCCTCTGCATCACTCTCAAGAGTCTCTGCATCCCTCTCTTAAGCCTCTGCATCACTCTCTTCAGCCTCTGCATCCCTCTCGTGAGCCTCTGCATCCCTCTATTGAGCCTTTGCATCAATCTCTTAAGCCTCTGCATTTCTATCGTGAGCCTCTGCATCACTCTCAAGAGCCCCTGCATCCCTCTTATGAGCCTTTGCATCCCTCTCCTGAGCCTCTGCATCCCTCTCTTAAGCCTCTGCATCACTCTCTTCAGCCTCTGCATCCCTCTCATGAGCCTCTGCATCCCTCTATTGAGCCTTTGCATCACTCTCTTAAACCTCTGCATCCCTATTTTGAGCCTCTGCATCACTCTGAAGAGTCTCTGCATCCCTCTCGTGAGCCTCTGCATCCCTCTCTTGAGCCCCTGCATCCCTCTCATGAGCCTCTGCACCCCTTTTATGAGCCTTTGCATCCCTCTCTTAAGCCTCTGCATCACTCTCTTCAGGCTCTGCATCACTCTCTTGAGCCTCTGCATCACTCTCTTAAACCTCTGCATCCCTATCTTGAGCCTCTGCATCACTCTGAAGAGTCTCTGCATCCCTCTCGTGAGCCTCTGCATCCCTCTCTTGAGCCCCTGCATCCCTCTTATGAGCCTTTGCATCCCTTTTATGAGCCTTTCCATCCGTCTATTGAGCTTCTGCATCTCTCTCATGAGCCTCTGCACCCCTTTTATGAGCCTTTGCATCCCTCTATTGAGCCTCTGCATCCCCTCTCTTAAGCCACTGCAACACTCTCTTCAGACTCTGTATCACTCTCTTAAGCCTCTGCATCCCTCTCTTGGGCCTTTCATTCCCTCTCTTGAGCCTCTGCATCACTCTCTTCATCCTCTGCATCCCTCTCCTGAGCATCTGCATCACTCTCTTTTGGGTCCCTGCATCCCTCTCTTGAGCCTCTGCATCACTCTCTTGAGCCTCTGCATCCCTATTTTGAGCCTCTGCATCACTTTCTTAAGCCTCTGCATCCATTTCTTGAGCCTCAGCATCACTCTCTTGAACTCCTGCATCCTTTTCATGAGCCTCTGCCTCCCTCTCTTGAGCCTTTGCATCACTCTCTTAAGCCTCTGCATCTCTCTCTTGAGCCTCTGCATCACTCTCGTAAGCCTATGCATCACTCTCTTGAGCCACTGCAAAACTCTCTCGAGCCTCTGCGTCACTCTCTTCATCCTCTGCATCCCTCTCTTGAGCATCTGCATCACTCTCTTCAGCCTCTGCATCCCTCTCTTGAGCCTCTGCATCATTCTCCTAAGCATCTGCATCACTCTCCTGAGCCTCTGCATCACTCTCTTGAGCCTCTGCATCCCTGTTTTAAGCCTCTGCATCACTCTCTTAAGACTCTTCATCACTCTCTTTAGCCTCCGCATCACTCTCATGATCCTCTGCATCGCTCTCTTGAGCCTCTGCATCACTCTCTTGAGCCTCTACATCACTCTTTTGAGCCTCTGCACCACTCTCGTAAGCCTCTGCATCCCTCTCATAATCCTCTGCATCACTCTTTTGAGCCTCCGCATCATTCTCTTGAACCTCTGCATCCCTCTCTTAAGCCTCTACATCATTCTCTTGAGCCTCTGCATCACTATCTTGAGGCTCTGCATCCCTCTCTGGAGCCTCTACATCTCTCTCTTCAGCCTCTTCATCACTCTCTTGAGCCTGTGCATCCCTCTCTGGAGCCTCAGCAACCCTCTCCTGAGCCTCTGCAGCACTCTCTTGAGCCTCTGCATCATTCTCTTGAGATTCTGCATCCCTCTCTTAAGCTTCTGCATCACTCTCTTGAGCCTCTGCATCCCTCTCTTGAGCCTCTGCATCCCTCTCTTAAGCCTCTGCATCACTCACTTAAGCCTCTGCATCACTCTCTTCAGCCTCTGCATCCCTCTCTTGAGCCTCTGCATCATTCTCCTAAGCATCTGCATCACTCGCTTGAGCCTCTGCATCACTCTCTTGAACCTCTGCATCCCTCTCTTAAGCCTCTGCATCCCTCTCTTTAGCCTCTGCATCACTCTCTTGAGCCTCTGCATCACTCTCTTCAGCCTCTGCATCCCTCTCTTGAGCCTCTGCATCACTCTCTTGAGCCTATGCATCACTCTCTTGAGCCTCTGTATCACTCTCTTGAGCCTCTGAATCCCTCTCTTGAGCCTCTGCATCATTCTTCTAAGCCTCTCTATCCCTCATTTGAGCCTCAGCATCCCTCTCTTGATCCTCTGCATCACTCTCTTGAGCCTCTGCATCACTCTCTTAAGCCCCTGCATCCCTCTCTTAATCCACTGCATCACTCTCTTAAGCTTCTGCGTCTCTCTCTTCAGCCTCTGAATCACTCTCTTGAGCCTCTGCATCCCTCTCTGGAGCCTCAGCATCCCTCTTTTGAGCCTCTGCAGCACTCTCTTGAGCCTCTTCTTCATTCTCTTGAGCCTATGCATCCCTCTCTTAAGCCTCTGCATCACTCTCTTAATTTAAGCCTCTGCTTCCCTCTCTTGATCCTCTGCATCACTAACTTAAGCCTCTGCCTTTACCTCTTGATCCTCTGCATCCCTCTCTGGAGCCTCAGCAACCCTCTCTTAATCCTCTGCATCACTCTCTTGAGCTTCTGCATCACTCTCTTGAGCGTCTACATCCCTCTCTTGAGCCTCTGTATCCTTCTCTTAAGCCTCTGCATCACTCTCTAGAGCCTCTGCATCACTCTCTTCAGCCTCTGCCTCACTCTCTTAAGCCCTGCTTCCCTCTCTTGCTCCTCTGAATCACTCTCTTGATCCTCTGCATCACTCTCTTGAGCATCTGCATCGTTCTCTTGATCCTCTGCATCACTGTCTTGTGCCTCTGCATCACTCTCTTAAGCCTCTGCCTTTCTCTCTTGAGCCTCTGCATCACTCTCTTGAGCCTCTGCATTCCTCTCTGGAGCATCAGCATCCCTCTCTTGAGCCTTTTGCAGCACTCTCTTGAGCCTCTGCATCATTCTCTTGAGCCACTGCATCCCTCTCTTAAGCCTCTTCATCACTCTCTTGAGCCTCTGCATCCGTCTATTAAGCGTCAGCATCACTCTCTTGAGCCTCTGCATCCCTCTCTTGAGCCTCTGCATCCCTCTCTTGAGCCTCTGCATCACTCTTTTAAGCCTCTGCATCACTCTCTTAAGCCTCTGCATCATTCTCTTCAGCCTCTTCATCACTCTTTTAAGCCTCTGCATCACTCTCTTAAGACTCTTCATCACTCTCTTTAGCCTCCGCATCACTCTCATTATCCTCTGCATCACTCTCTTGAGCCTCTGCATCACTCTCTTGAGCCTCTACATCACTCTCTTGAGCCTCTGCACCACTCTCTTAAGCCTCTGCATCCCTCTCTTAATCCTCTGCATCACTCTCTTGAGCCTCTGCATCATTCTCTTGAACCTCTGCATCCCTCTCTTAAGCCTCTACATCATTCTCTTGAGCCTCTGCATCACTATCTTGAGCCTCTGCATCACTCTCTGGAGCCTCTGCATCTCTCTCTTCAGTCTCTGCATCACTCTCTTGAGCCTCTGCATCCCGCTCTGGAGCCTCAGCATCCCTCTCTTGAGCCTCTGCAGTACTCTCTTGAGCCTCTGCATCATTCTCTTGAGCCTCTGCATCCCTCTCTTAAGCTTCTGCATCACTCTCTTGAGCCTCTGCATCACTCTCTTGAGCCTCTGCATCCCTCTCTTAAGCCTTTGCATCACTCACTTAAGCCTCTGCATCACTCTCTTGAGCCTCTGCATCCCTCTCTTGAGCCTCTGCATCATTCTCCTAAGCATCTGCATCACTCGCTTGAGCCTCCGCATCACTCTTTTGAGCCTCTGCATCCCTCTCTTAAGCCTCTGCATCCCTCTTTTTAGCCTCTGCATCACTCTCTTGAGCCTCTGCATCACTCTCTTCAGCCTCTGCATCCCTCTCTTGAGCCTCTGCATCACTCTCTTGAGCCTATGCATCACTCTCTTGAGCCTCTGTATCACTCTCTTGAGCCTCTGAATCCCTCTCTTGAGCCTCTGCATCATTCTTCTAAGCCTCTCTATCCCTCATTTGAGCCTCAGCATCCCTCTCTTGATCCTCTGCAACACTCTCTTGAGCCTCTGCATCACTCTATTCAGCTTCTTCATCCCTCTTTTGATCCTCTGCATCACTCTCATAAGCCTCTGAATCACTCTCTTGAACCTTTGCATCCCTCTCTTGAGCCTCTGCATCATTCTCTTGAGCCTCTGCATCCATCTCGTAAGCCTCTGCATCACTCTCTTGAACATCTGCATCCCTCTATTAACCGTCTGCATCACTCTCTTGAGCCTCTGCATCCCTCTCTTGAGCCTCTGCATCACTTTCGAAAGCCTCTGCAACACTCTCTTCAGCCTCTGCATCACTCTCTTCGGCCTCTGCATCACTCTCTTAATTTAAGGCTCTGCTTCCCTCTCTTGATCCTCTGCATCACTAACTTAAGCCTCTGCCTTTACCTCTTGATCCTCTGCATCCCTCTCTGGAGCCTCAGCAACCCTCTCTTAATCCTCTGCATCACTCTCTTGAGCGTCTACATCCCTCTCTTGAGCCTCTGTATCCTTCTCTTAAGCCTCTGCATCACTCTCTAGAGCCTCTGCATCACTCTCTTAAGCCTCTGCTTCCCTCTCTTGCTCCTCTGAATCACTCTCTTGATCCTCTGCATCACTCTCTTGAGCATCTGCATCGTTCTCTTGATCCTCTGCATCACTGTCTTGAGCCTCTGCATCACTCTCTTAAGCCTCTGCCTTTCTCTCTTGAGCCTCTGCATCACTCGCTTGAGCCTCTGCATCATTCTCTTGAGCCACTGCATCCCTCTCTTAAGCCTCAGCATCACTCTCTTGAGCCTCTGCATCCGTCTATTAAGCGTCAGCATCACTCTCTTGAGCCTCTGCATCCCTCTCTTGAGCCTCTGCATCCCTCTCTTGAGCCTCTGCATCACTCTTTTAAGCCTCTGCATCACTCTCTTAAGCCTCTGCATCATTCTCTTCAGCCTCTTCATCACTCTTTTAAACCTCTGCATCACTCACTTAAGACTCTTCATCACTCTCTTTAGCCTCCGCATCACTCTCATGATCCTCTGCATCACTCTCTTGAGCCTCTGCATCACTCTCCTGAGCCTCTGCATCATTCTCTTGAGCCCCTGCATCCCTCTCTTAAGCCTCAGCATCACTCTCTTGAGCCTCTGCATCCGTCTATTAAGCGTCAGCATCACTCTCTTGAGCCTCTGCATCCCTCTCTTGAGCCTATGCATCCCTCTCTTGAGCCTCTGCATCACTCTTTTAAGCCTCTGCATCACTCTCTTAAGCCTCTGCATCATTCTCTTCAGCCTCTTCATCACTCTTTTAAACCTCTGCATCACTCTCTTAAGACTCTTCATCACTCTCTTTAGCCTCCGCATCACTCTCATGATCCTCTGCATCACTCTCTTGAGCCTCTGCATCACTCTCTTGAGCCTCTACATCACTCTCTTGAGACTCTGCACCACTCTCTTAAGCCTCTGCATTCCTCTCTTAATCCTCTGCATCACTCTCTTGAGCCTCTGCATCATTCTCTTGAACCTCTGCATCCAAAAGTTCTAGTTATCCAACCTGTCATTTTTCTTGCAGTTGTGACGGCTACTTTATTGTGTTCTTTAAAGGTAAGGTCTTCCGACATGAGTACACCCAGATCCTTTGCATTGCCTTATCGTTCTATGTTTTGATTTGCCTGAGTTTTGTACGTGGTTTCCGTTTTTATATTTTCATTTTTTCCATAGCGCATGAGCTGGAACTTATCTTCGTTAAACACCATATTATTTTCTGTAGCCCATAGAAAGACCTGATCTACATCTGACTGGAGGTTCGCCGTGTCCTCTATGTTGCCTACTCTCATGAAGATCCTAGTGTCATCTGCAAAGGATGATACAGTGCTATAGGTTGTGTTCTTGTCTATGTCCGAAATGAGGATGAGGAAAAGTACTGGAGCAAGCACAGTACCCTGGGGGACTGAGCTCTTCACGGTTGATGGGCTGCATTTTATGTTGTTGACTATTACACATTGGGTTCTGTTGGTCAGGAAATTGTAGATCCATCTGCCTATTTTTCCGGTAATTCCTTTTGAACGCATTCTGTGTGCAATAACACCATGGCCACATTTATCAAAAGCTTTTGCGAAATCTGTGTAAATTACATCCACGTTATGTTTGTCTTCCATAGCATCTAATGCCATATCATAGTGGTCCAACAACTGCAACAGGCAAGAGCGCCCTGTTCTGAAACCATGTTGTCCGGGGTTATGGAGTTGCTGTGATTCCATGTATTTTGTGATTTTACTTCTAAGCACTCTCTCAAAAAATTTTATGATGTGCGATGTTAGTGCTATCGGTCTGTAATTTTTTTCCTCTGCCTTATTTCCTCCTTTATGAAGTGGTGCTATCTCCGCTGTTTTTAGTATATCAGGAATAACGCCAGTATCTAGGCTTTGTCTCCACAGAATGTGGAGGGCCTGCATCACCTCAAGAGAGTGATGCATTGCCTCTGCATTGCCTCTGCATCACTCAAGAGAGTGATGCAGAGGCTCAAGAGAGTGATGCAGAGGCCTAAGAGAATGATGCGATGGATCACATTTTGCCCAAACCTTCCCTGCAGTTTTTAAAATATCCCAAACATCCCAAATTCGACCCTTGAGCCATTATTTGGAGCCAAATTTAAGCTTTCTGCATGTATTCGCAGTTTGAAATTACGACATTTAATACCGAAAATAGAAAATATGCCAATTACTGAAAGCAGCGATGGGTCACATTTTGCCCAAATTCCCCTGCAGTTTTCAAAATATCCCAAACATCCTAAATTCGAGCCATGAACTATATTTTGGACCCAAATTCTGGTTCTCTGCACGTATTCGTTGTTTGAAATTACAACTTTTTATACTGGAAATATGCCATTGACTGAAAGCGGCGATGGATCACATTTTGCCCAAACCCTCTCTGCAGTTTTCAAAATATCCCAAACATCCCAAATTCGACACTTGAGCCATATTTTGGAGCCAAATTTTGGTTTGCTGCATGTATTCACAGTTTGAAATTACGACTTTTTATACCGAAAATATGCCAATTACTGAGAACGGCGATGGATCACATTTTGCCCAAACCCTCCCTGCAGTTTTAAAAATATTTCAAACATCCTAAATTCGACCCTTCAGCTATATTTTGGAGCCAAATTCTGGCTCTCTGCACGTATTCGCAGTTTGAAATTACGAGAATTTATACCGAAAATATGTCAATTACTGAGAGAGGCGATGGGTCACATTTTGCCCAAACCCCGTGTAGTTTTCAAAATATCCCAAACATCCCAAATTCGACCCTTGAGCAATATTTTGGAGCCAAATTGTGGCTCTCTGCACATATTCGCAGTCTGAAACTACGACTTTTTTTTACCGAAAATATGTCAATTACTGAGAGCAGCGATGGGTCACATTTTGCGCAAACCCCCCTGCAGTTTTCAAAATCTCCCAAACATCCTAAATTCGAGCCATGAACTATATTTTGGACCCCAATTCTGGTACTCTGCACGTATTCGTTGTTTGAAATTACAACTTTTTATACTGGAAATATGCCATTGACTGAAAGCGGCGATGGATCACATTTTGCCCAAACCCTCCCTGCAGTTTTCAAAATATCCCAAACATCCCAAATTCTACCCTTGAGCCTTATTTTGGAGCCAAATTCTGGCTCTCTGAACGTATTGGCAGTTTTAAATTACGACTTTTTATACCGAAAATATGCCAATTACTGATAGCGGCTATGGATCACATTTTGCCCAAACTCTCCCTACAGTTTTCAAAAAATTTCAAACATCCCAAATTCGACACTTCAGTTATATTTTGGAGCCAAATTCTGGCTCTCTGCACGTATTCGCAGTTTGAAATTACAAGATTTTATACCGAATATATGTCAATTAATGAGAGCGGCGATGGATCATATTTTGCCCAAACCCTCCCTGCAGTTTTCAAAATATCCCAAACATCCCAAATTCGACCCTTGAGCCATTATTTGGAGCCGAATTTTAGCTGTCTGCATGTATTCGCAGTTTGAAATTACGACATTTAATACCGAAAATATGCCAATTACTGAAAGCAGCGATGGATCACATTTTGCCCAAACCCTCCCTACAGTTTTCAAAAAAAATTTCAAACATCCCAAATTCGACCCTTCAGCTATATTTTGGAGCCAAATTCTGGCTCTCTGCACGTATTCGCAGTTTGAAATTACGAATTTTTATATTGAAAATATGCCAATTACCGAGAGCGGCGATGGATCACATTTTGCCCAAACCCTCCCTGTAGTTTTCAAAATATCCCAAACATCCCAAATTCGACACTTGAGCCATATTTTGAAGCCAAATTCTGGCTCTCTGCAAGTATTCGCAGTTTGAAATTACGAGAATTTATACCGAAAATATGTCAATTACTGAGAGCGGCGATGGATCACATTTTGCCCAAACCCTCTCTGCAGTTTTCAAAATATCCCAAACATCCCAAATTCTACACTTCAGCAATATTTTTGAGCCAAATTTTAGCTTTCTGCATGTATTCGCAGTTTGAAATTACGACATTTAATACCGAAAATATGCCAATTACTGAAAGCGGCGATGGATCCCTTTTTGCCCAAGCCCTCTGCGCAGTTTTAAAAATATCCCAAACATCCAAAATTCGACGCTTGAGTCATATTTTGGAGCCAAATTCTGGCTCTCTGCACGTATTCGCAGTTAGAAATCACGACTTTTTATATTGAAAATATGCCAATTACTGAAAGCAGCGATGGGACACATTATGCCCAAACCCTCCCTGCAGTTTTCAAAATATCCCAAACATCCTACGTTCGACCCTTGATCCATATTTTGGTGCCATATTCTGGCTCTCTGCACATATTCGCAGGTTGAAATTACGATATTTTATACCGAAAATATGGTAATTACTGAAAGCAACGATGGGTCACATTTTGCCCTCCCCCTCCACCTTCAGTTTTCAAAATATCCCAAACATCCCAAATTCGACGCTTGAGTAATATTTTGAAATCAAATTCGGGCTCTCTGCACGTAAATTTGACACTTGAGCCATATTTTGGAGCCAAATTTTGGTTTGCTGCATGTATTCGCAGTTTGAAATTACGACTTTTTATACCGAAAATATGCCAATTACTGAGAACGGCGATGGATCACATTTTGCCCAAACCCTCCCCGCAGTTTTAAAAATATTTCAAACATCCCAAATTCGACGCTTGAGTCATATTTTGGAGCCAAATTCTGGCTCTCTGCACGTATTTGCAGCTAGAAATCAAGACTTTTTATATTGAAAATATGCCAATTACTGAAAGCAGCGATGGGACACATTTTGCCCAAATCCTCCCTGCAGTTTTCAAAAAAACCCAAACATCCAACGTTCGACCCTTGATCCATATTTTGGAGCCATATTCTGGCTCTCTGCACATATTCGCAGGTTGAAATTACGATATTTTATACCGAAAATATGGTAATTACTGAAAGCAACGATAGCGTCACATTTTGCCCCCCCCACCCCCTTCAGTTTTCAAAATATCCCAAACATCCCAAATTCGACGCTTGAGTAATATTTTGAAGCCAAATTCGGGCTCTCTGTACGTATTCGCAATTTGAAGTTACGTCATTTTATACCGAAAATATGACAATTACTGAGAGCGGCGATGGGTGACATGTTGCCAAAACCCTCCCTGCATTTTTCAAAATTTCCCAAATATCCCAAATTCGACCCTTGAGCCATTATTTGGAGCCGAATTTTAGCTTTCTGCATATATTCGCAGTTTGAAATTACGATATTTAATACCGAAAATATGCCAATTACTGAAAGCAGCGATGGATCACATTTTGCCCAAACCCTCCCTGCAGTTTTCAAAATTTCCCAAACATCCCAAATTCTACTCTCGAGCCTTATTTCTGGCTCTCTGCACGTATTGGCAGTTTGAAATTACGAATTTTTATACTGAAAATATGAAAATTACTGAAAGCGGCGATAAGTCACATTTTGCCCAAACCCCCCTGCAATTTTTAAAATATCCCAAACATCCCAAATTCGACCCCTGAGCCATATTTTGGAGCCAAATTGTGGCTCTCTGCACATATTCGCAGTTTGAAATTACGACTTTTTATACCGAAAATATGCCAATTACTGAGAGCGGCGAAGGATCACATTTTGCCCAAACCCTCCCTACAGTTTTCAAAATATTTCAAACATCCCAAATTCAATTCTTCAGCTATATTTTGGAGCCAAAGTTTGGCTCTCTGCACGTATTCGCAGTTTGAAATTACGACTTTTTATACCAAAAATATGCCATTTACTGAGAGCGGCGATGGATCACATTTTGCCAAAACCCTCCCTGTAATTTTCAAAATATCCCAAACATCCCAAATTCACCTATGAACTATATTTTGGAGCCAAATTTTGGCTCTCTGCACGTATTTGTAGTTTGAAATTACAACTTTTTATACCGAAAATATGCCATTTACTGAGAGTGGCGATGGATCACATTTTGCCCAAACCCTCCCTATATTTTTCAAAATATCCCAAACATCCCAAGTTCGACACTTGAGCCATATTTTGGAGCCAAATTTTGGTTTGCTGCATGTATTCGCAGTATGAAATTACGACTTTATATACCAAAAATATGCCAATTACTGAGAGCGCCGATGGATCACATTTTGCCCAAACCCTCCCTGCAGTTTTAAAAATATTTCAAACATCCCAAATTCGACCCTTCAGCTATATTTTGGGATGCAGAGGGATGCAGAGGCTCAATTGAGGGATGCAAAGGCTCAAGAGAGGGATGCAGAGGCTCAACAGAGGGATGCAGAGTCTTAAGAGAGGGATGCCGAGGCTCAAGAGTGTGTTGCAGAGGCTCAAGTGAGGGATGCAAAGGTACAAGAGAGGGATGCATAGGCTCTTGAGAGTGATGCAGAGGCTCAAGAGAGGGATGCAGAGGCTTATGAGAGTGATGCAAAGCTCATGAGAGGGATGCAGAGGCTCACGAGAGGGATACAGGAGTTCAAGAGAGGGATGCAGAGGCACACGAGAGGGATGCAGAGGCTTAAGAGAGTGATGCAGAGGCACAAGAGAGGGATGCAGATGCTTAAGAGAGTGAAGCAAAGCTCATGAGAGGGATGCAGAGGCTCACGAGAGGGATGCAGGAGTTCAAGAGAGGGATGCAGAGGCTCAAGAGAGGGATGCAGAGGCTCAGGAGAGGGATGCAGAGGCTCATGTGAGGAATGCAGAGGCAAATGAGAGGGATGCATAGACTATTGAGAGGGATGCATAGGCTCAAGAGAGGGATGCAGAGGCTTAAGAGAGTGATGCAAAGCTCATGAGAGGGATACAGGAGTTCAAGATAGGGATGCAGAGGCTCAAGAGAGGGATGCCGAGGCTCAAGAGAGGGATGCCGAGGCTCATGTGAGGGATGCAGAGGCACAAGAGAGGGATGCATAGGCTCTTGAGAGTGATGCAGAGGCTCAAGAGAGGGATGCAGAGGCTTAAGAGAGTCATGCAAAGCTCAAGAGAGTGATGCAAAGGCTTAGGAGAGGGATGCAGAGGCTCAAGAGAATGATGGTGAGGCTCAAGAGAGTGCTTCAGAGGCTGAAGAGAGAGATGCAGTGGCTTAAGAGAGTGATGCAGAGGCTCAAGAGAGTAATGCAGATCACATTCTGCATTACTCAAGGGAGTGATTCAGAGGCTCAAGGGAGTGATTCAGAGGCTTATGAGAGTGATGCAGAGGATGAAGAGTGATGCAGAGGTTCGAGAGAGTGATGCAGAGGCTCGGGAGAGTTATGCAGAGGCCTCAAGAGAGGGATTCAGAGGCTTAAGAGAGTGATGCAGAGGCTGAAGAGTGTGTTGCAGAGGCTCAAGAGAGGGATGCAGAGGCTCAAGAGGGTGATGAATAGGCTCAAGAGAGGGATGCAGAGGCTCAAGAGAGGGATGCAGAGGCTCAAGTGAGTGATGCAGAGGCTCAAGAGAGTGATGCAGGGGATCAAGAGAAGAAAGCAGACGCTTACGAGAGTGATGCAGGAGTTCAAGAGAAGGATGCAGAGGTTCAGGAGAGTGATGAAGAGGCTGAAGAGTGGGATGCAGAGGCTTTAGAGAGGGATCCAGAGGCTAAGGAGAATGATCAATAGGCTCAAGAGAATGCTGCAGAGGCTCGAGAGAGTGATGCTGAGGCTCCAGAGAGAGATTCAGAGGCTCCAGAGATTGATGTAGAGGCTTAAGAGAGGGATGCAGAGGTTCAAGAGAATGATGCAGAGGCTTAAGAGAGAGAGTAGGGATGCAGAGGCTCAAGAGAATGATGCAGAGGCTCAAGAAAGGGATGCTGAGGCTCCAGAGAGGAATGCAGAGGCTTAAGAGAGTGATGCAGAGGCTGAAGAGAGATATTGCTAAATTCGATGATTTTTAGTACGAAACAAAATGCAAAAAAACTTGCTTAGAGTGCAATATTATGCGGAATTTTGAGATTTGAAGGATAAACCACATATCGTGATACTACATGAAATAGTATCGAAATATTGGTAAAAAACGAATTAATTTACGTAATATCAAACTACATGAAAAACGTGAAAAAAGTCACTATTATACCAAATTTAAGGATTTTAACTTAGAATCATAAAGCGAGGTTTCGTATTATTTAGATCCAAGAAAAGACATATGACAATGTTGTTTCCAATACAAATGATAAAAATCAATGTGTTTTCATTAGAATTAACTAAAATGTTCCTGATTTTCTGTTTATATTACCGATGGAAGATGTACACGTAAAACAGCTCTAATCCTGCTGAAAAGTCGATAAATGCAATAAAAACAGAACTTCTCCTCTTTTCAATATCTTACTCAGTATTTTAACGAGAAACAAATAGTTGATTGAAAATGAAGTATTTAAGGTTAATTTCTAATAAATTATGTGTTTGCATCATTTTATCGTATATATAATGAATTAAAAACAATAAACGGAAAATTCACACAAACGTGGAAAAACGGTAAAATCTTGACTAATTCGATGATATTTTGTTTAAATCACATAAAGGAAAAGGGGATGAAAAACGTGAAAATATTGCTAAATTTGATGATTTTTCGTACGAAACAAAACGCAAGAAAACTTGCTTAAAATGGAATATTATGCGAAATTCTGAGATTTGAAGGCTAAATCACATATTGTGATACTACATAAATAGTATCGAAATATTAGTAAAGAAGTGAATATATTTACGTAATATCAAACTAAATGATAAACGTGAAAAAAATCACTATTATACCAAATTTGAGGATTTTAACTTAGAATCATAAAGCGAGGTTTCGTATTATTTAGATCCAAGAAAAGACATATGACAATGTTGTTTTCATATACAAATGATAAAAACCAATGTGTTTTCATTAGAATTAACTAAAATGTTCCTGATTTTCCGTTTATATTACCAATGGAAGATGTTCACGAAAACCGCTCTATTCCGGCTGAAACGTCGATATATGCAATAAAAACAGAACTTCCCTTTTTAATATCTTACTCAGTATTTTAACGAGAAACAAATAGTTGATTGAAAATTAAGTATTTAAGGTTATTATCTAATCAATTATGTGTGTGCATCATTTTTATCGTATATATAATGAATAAACTGAAAATTCTAAATTCTAAACTGAAAATTCCATAAACTGAAAATTCACAGAAACGTGGAAAAACGGAAAAATATTGCCTAATTCGATGATATTTTGTTTAAATCACATAAAGGAAAAGGAGATGATAAACGTCAAAATATTGCTAAATTCGGTGATTTTTCGTACGAAACAAAATGCAAGAAAACTATCTTAAATTGCAATATTATGCGACATTCTGAGATTTGAAGGCCAAATTACATATCGTGATACTACATGAAATAGTATCGAAATATTGGTAAAAATTAATATATTTGCGTAATATCAAACTACATGATTAACGTGAAAAAGTCACTATTTTACCATATTTGAGGATTTTAACTTCAAATCATAGAGCGAGGTTTCGTATTACTTAGATCCAAGAAAAGACATATGACAATGTTGTTTCCAATACAAATGATAAAAACTAATGTGTTTTCATTAGAATTAACTAAAATATTCCTGATTTTCCGTTTATATTACCGATGGAAGATGTAAACGAAAACCGCTCTATGAAACGTCGATATATGCAATAAAAACAGAACTTCTCGCCTTTTAAATATTTTACTCAGTATTTTAACGAGAAACAAATAGTTGATTGAAAATGAAGTATTTAAGGTTATTATCTAATCAATTATATGTTTTCATCATTTTTATCGTATATATAATGAATTAATACCCATAAACTGAAAATTCAAAAAAACGTGGAAAAACGGCAAAATGTTGCCTAATTCGATGATTTTTTGTTTAAATCACATAGAGGAAAAAGAGATGATAAACGTCAAAATATTGCTAAATTCGGTGATTTTTCGTACGAAACAAAATGCAAGAAAACTTCCTTAAAACGCAATATTATGCGACATTCTGAGATTTGAAGGCCAAATTACATATCGTGATACTACATGAAATAGTATCGACATATTGGTAAAAATGAATATATTTACGTAATATCAAACTACATGATTAACGTGAAAAAGTCACTATTTTACCATATTTGAGGATTTTAACTTCAAATCATAGAGCGTGGTTTCGTATTATTTAGATCCAAGAAAAGACATATGACAATGTAGTTTTCATATACAAATGATAAAAACCAATATGTTTTCATTAGAATTAACTAAAATATTCCTGATTTTCCGTTTATATTACCGATGGAAGATGTACACGAAAACCGCTCTATTCCGGCTGAAACGTCGATATATGAGGTATTTAGGGTTATTATCCAATCAATTATGTGTTTGCATAATTTTTATCGTATATATAATGAATTAATACCCATAAATTGAAAATTCACTAAAACGTGGAAAAACGGCAAAATATTGCCTAATTCGATGATATTTTGTTTAAATCACATAGAGGAAAAGGGGATGATAAACGTCAAAATATTGCTAAATTCGATGATTTTTCGTACGAAACAAAATGCAAGAAAACTTGCTTAAAATGCAATATTACGCGAAATTCTGAGATTTGAAGGCCAAATAACCTATCGTGATACTACATGAAATAGTATCGAAATATTCGTAAAAACGAATATATTTACGTAAAATAACACTACATGAAAAAAGTCACTATTTTACCATATATGAGGATTTTAACTTCAAATCATGGAGCGAGGTTTCGTATTATTTAGATCCAAGAAAAGACATATGACAATGTTGTTCAAATATACAAATGATGAAAACCAATGTGTTTTCATTAGAATTAACTAAAATGATCCTGATTTTCCGTTTAAATTACCGATGGAAGATGTACACGAAAATCGCTCTATTCCGGCTGAAACGTCGATATATGCAATAAAAACAGAACTTTTCCCATTTTCCATATCTTACTCAGTATTTTAACGAGAAACAAATAGTTGATTGAAAATGAAGTATTTAAGGTTATTATCTAATCAATTATGTGTTTGCATCATTTTTATCGTATATATAATGAATTAATACCCATAAACTAAAAATTCAAAAAAACGTGGAAAAACGGCAAAATATTGCCTAATTCGATGATATTTTGTTTAAATCACATAGAGGAAAAAGAGATGATAAACGTCAAAATATTGCTAAATTCGGTGATTTTTCGTACGAAACAAAATGCAAGAAAACTTGCTTAAAATGCAATATTATGTGACATTCTGAGATTTGAAGGCCAAATCACATATCGTGATACTACATGAAATAGTATCGAAATATTGGTAAATATTAATATATTTGCGTAATATCAAACTACATGATTAACGTGAAAAAGTCACTATTTTACCATATTTGAGGATTTTAACTTCAAATCATAGAGCGAGGTTTCGTATTACTTAGATCCAAGAAAAGACATATGACAATGTTGTTTCCAATACAAATGATAAAAACTAATGTGTTTTCATTAGAATTAACTAAAATGTTCCTGATTTTCCGTTTATATTACCGATGGAAGATGTACACGAAAACCGCTCTATGAAACGTCGATATATGCAATAAAAACAGAACTTCTCGCCTTTTAAATATTTTACTCAGTATTTTAACGAGAAACAAATAGTTGATTGAAAATGAAGTATTTAAGGTTATTATCTAATCAATTATATGTTTTCATCATTTTTATCGTATATATAATGAATTAATACCCATAAACTGAAAATTCAAAAAAACGTGGAAAAACGGCAAAATGTTGCCTAATTCGATGATTTTTTGTTTAAATCACATAGAGGAATAAGAGATGATAAACGTCAAAATATTGCTAAATTCGGTGATTTTTCGTACGAAACAAAATGCAAGAAAACTTCCTTAAAACGCAATATTATGCGACATTCTGAGATTTGAAGGCCAAATTACATATCGTGATACTACATGAAATAGTATCGAAATATTGGTAAAAATGAATATATTTACGTAATATCAAACTACATGATTAACGTGAAAAAGTCACTATTTTACCATATTTGAGGATTTTAACTTCAAATCATAGAGCGTGGTTTCGTATTATTTAGATCCAAGAAAAGACATATGACAATGTAGTTTTCATATACAAATGATAAAAACCAATATGTTTTCATTAGAATTAACTAAAATATTCCTGATTTTCCGTTTATATTACCGATGGAAGATGTACACGAAAACCGCTCTATTCCGGCTGAAACGTCGATATATGAGGTATTTAAGGTTATTATCCAATCAATTATGTGTTTGCATCATTTTTATCGTATATATAATGAATTAATACCCATAAATTGAAAATTCACTAAAACGTGGAAAAACGGCAAAATATTGCCTAATTCGATGATATTTTGTTTAAATCACATAGAGGAAAAGGGGATGATAAACGTCAAAATATTGCTAAATTCGATGATTTTTCGTACGAAACAAAATGCAAGAAAACTTGCTTAAAATGCAATATTACGCGAAATTCTGAGATTTGAAGGCCAAATAACCTATCGTGATACTACATGAAATAGTATCGAAATATTCGTAAAAACGAATATATTTACGTAAAATAACACTACATGAAAAAAGTCACTATTTTACCATATATGAGGATTTTAACTTCAAATCATGGAGCGAGGTTTCGTATTATTTAGATCCAATAAAAGACATATGACAATGTTGTTCAAATATACAAATGATGAAAACCAATGTGTTTTCATTAGAATTAACTAAAATGATCCTGATTTTCCGTTTAAATTACCGATGGAAGATGTACACGAAAACCGCTCTATTCCGGCTGAAACGTCGATATATGCAATAAAAACAGAACTTTTCCCATTTTCCATATCTTACTCAGTATTTTAACGAGAAACAAATAGTTGATTGAAAATGAAGTATTTAAGGTTATTATCTAATCAATTATGTGTTTGCATCATTTTTATCGTATATATAATGAATTAATACCCATAAACTAAAAATTCAAAAAAACGTGGAAAAACGGCAAAATATTGCCTAATTCGATAATATTTTGTTTAAATCACATAGAGGAAAAAGAGATGATAAACGTCAAAATATTGCTAAATTCGGTGATTTTTCGTACGAAACAAAATGCAAGAAAACTTGCTTAAAATGCAATATTATGTGACATTCTGAGATTTGAAGGCCAAATCACATATCGTGATACTACATGAAATAGTATCGAAATATTGGTAAAAATTAATATATTTGCGTAATATCAAACTACATGATTAACGTGAAAAAGTCACTATTTTACCATATTTGAGGATTTTAACTTCAAATCATAGAGCGAGGTTTCGTATTACTTAGATCCAAGAAAAGACATATGACAATGTTGTTTCCAATACAAATGATAAAAACTAATGTGTTTTCATTAGAATTAACTAAAATGTTCCTGATTTTCCGTTTATATTACCGAAGGAAGATGTATACGAAAACCGCTCTATGAAACGTCGATATATGCAATAAAAACAAAACTTCTCGCCTTTTAAATATTTTACTCAGTATTTTAACGAGAAACAAATAGTTGATTGAAAATGAAGTATTTAAGGTTATTATCTAATCAATTATATGTTTTCATCATTTTTATCGTATATATAATGAATTAATACCCATAAACTGAAAATTCAAAAAAACGTGGAAAAACGGCAAAATGTTGCCTAATTCGATGATTTTTTGTTTAAATCACATAGAGGAAAAAGAGATGATAAACGTCAAAATATTGCTAAATTCGGTGATTTTTCGTACGAAACAAAATGCAAGAAAACTTCCTTAAAACGCAATATTATGCGACATTCTGAGATTTGAAGGCCAAATTACATATCGTGATACTACATGAAAT
The DNA here is from genome assembly GCF_040958095.1 of Procambarus clarkii. Classification (NCBI taxonomy): domain Eukaryota; kingdom Metazoa; phylum Arthropoda; class Malacostraca; order Decapoda; family Cambaridae; genus Procambarus; species Procambarus clarkii. Next base: position 19,202,097 of record NC_091177.1, read on the forward strand.
AGTATCGAAATATTGGTAAAAATGAATATATTTACGTAATATCAAACTACATGATTAACGTGAAAAAGTCACTATTTTACCATATTTGAGGATTTTAACTTCAAATCATAGAGCGTGGTTTCGTATTATTTAGATCCAAGAAAAGACATATGACAATGTAGTTTTCATATACAAATGATAAAAACCAATATGTTTTCATTAGAATTAACTAAAATATTCCTGATTTTCCGTTTATATTACCGATGGAAGATGTACACGAACACCGCTCTATTCCGGCTGAAACGTCGATATATGAGGTATTTAAGGTTATTATCCAATCAATTATGTGTTTGAATCATTTTTATCGTATATATAATGAATTAATACCCATAAATTGAAAATTCACTAAAACGTGGAAAAACGGCAAAATATTGCCTAATTCGATGATATTTTGTTTAAATCACATAGAGGAAAAGGGGATGATAAACGTCAAAATATTGCTAAATTCGATGATTTTTCGTACGAAACAAAATGCAAGAAAACTTGCTTAAAATGCAATATTACGCGAAATTCTGAGATTTTTAGGCCAAATAACCTATCGTGATACTACATGAAATAGTATCGAAATATTCGTAAAAACGAATATATTTACGTAAAATAACACTACATGAAAAAAGTCACTATTTTACCATATATGAGGATTTTAACTTCAAATCATGGAGCGAGGTTTCGTATTATTTAGATCCAATAAAAGACATATGACAATGTTGTTCAAATATACAAATGATGAAAACCAATGTGTTTTCATTAGAATTAACTAAAATGATCCTGATTTTCCGTTTAAATTACCGATGGAAGATGTACACGAAAACCGCTCTATTCCGGCTGAAACGTCGATATATGCAATAAAAACAGAACTTCTCCCCTCTTCAATATCCTACTCGGTATTTTAACGAGAAACAAATGGTTGATTGAAAGTGAAGTATTTAAGGTTAATTTCTAATCAATTATGTGTTTGCTTCATTTTTATCGTATATTTATTGAATTTATACCCATAGACTGAAAATTCACAAAAACGTGGAAAACGGCAAAATTTTGCCTAATTCGATGATATTGTGTTTAATTCACATAAAGGAAAAGGAGATGATAAACGTCAAAATATTGCTAAATTCGGTGATTTTTCGTACGAAACAAAATGCAAGAAAACTTGCTTAAAATGCAATATTACGCGAAATTCTGAGATATGAAGGCCAAATCACATATCGTGATACTACATGAAATAGTATCGAAATATTCGTACAACGAATATATTTACGTAAAATAACACTACATGAAAAAAGTCACTATTTTCCCATATATGAGGATTTTAACTTCAAATCATGGAGCGAGGTTTCGTATTATTTAGATCCAAGAAAAGACATATGACAATGTTGTTCATATATACAAATGATAAAAACCAACGTGTTTTCATTAGAATTAACTAAAATGTTCCTGATTTTCCGTTTAAATTACCGATGGAAGATGTATACGAAAACCGCTCTATTCCGGCTGAAACGTCGATATATGCAATAAAAACAGAACTTCTCCCCTTTTCAATATCTTACTCAGTATTTTAACGAGAAACAAATAGTTGATTGAAAATGAAGTATTTAAGGTTATTATCTAATCAATTATGTGTGTGCATCATTTTTATCGTATATATAATGAATAAACTGAAAATTCTAAATTCTAAACTGAAAATTCCATAAACTGAAAATTCACAGAAACGTGGAAAAACGGAAAAATATTGCCTAATTCGATGATATTTTGTTTAAATCACATAAAGGAAAAGGAGATGATAAACGTCAAAATATTGCTAAATTCGGTGATTTTTCGTACGAAACAAAATGCAAGAAAACTATCTTAAATTGCAATATTATGCGACATTCTGAGATTTGAAGGCCAAATCACATATCGTGATACTACATGAAATAGTATCGAAATATTGGTAAAAATTAATATATTTGCGTAATATCAAACTACATGATTAACGTGAAAAAGTCACTATTTTACCATATATGAGGATTTTAACTTCAAATCATAGAGCGAGGTTTCGTATTACTTAGATCCAAGAAAAGACATATGACAATGTTGTTTCCAATACAAATGATAAAAACTAATGTGTTTTCATTAGAATTAACTAAAATGTTCCTGATTTTCCGTTTATATTACCGATGGAAGATGTACACGAAAACCGCTCTATGAAACGTCGATATATGCAATAAAAACAGAACTTCTCGCCTTTTAAATATCTTACTCAGTATTTTAACGAGAAACAAATAGTTGATTGAAAATTAAGTATTTAAGGTTATTATCTAATCAATTATGTGTTTGCATCATTTTTATCGTATATATAATGAATTAATACCCATAAACTAAAAATTCAAAAAAACGTGGAAAAACGGCAAAATATTGCCTAATTCGATGATATTTTGTTTAAATCACATAGAGGAAAAAGAGATGATGAACGTCAAAATATTGCTAAATTCGGAGATTTTTCGTACGATACAAAATGCAAGAAAACTTGCTTAAAATGCAATATTATGCGACATTCTGAGATTTGAAGGCCAAATCACATATCGTGATACTACATGAAATAGTATCGAAATATTGGTAAAAATTAATATATTTGCGGAATATCGAACTACATGATTAACGTGAAAAAGTCACTATTTTACCATATTTGAGGATTTTAACTTCAAATCATAGAGCGAGGTTTCGTATTATTTAGATCCAAGAAAAGACATATGACAATGTTGTTTCTAAAACAAATGATAAAAAACAATGTGTTTTCATAAGAATTAACTAAAATATTCCTGATTTTCCGTTTATATTACAGATGGAAGATGTACACGAAAACCGCTCTATTCCGGCTGAAACGTCGATATATGCAATACAAACCGAACTTCTCCCCTCTTCAATATCCTACTCGGTATTTTAACGAGAAACAAATGGTTGATTGAAAGTGAAGTATTTAAGGTTAATTTCTAATCAATTATGTGTTTGCTTCATTTTTATCGTATATTTATTGAATTTATACCCATAGACTGAAAATTCACAAAAACGTGGAAAACGGCAAAATTTTGCCTAATTCGATGATATTGTGTTTAATTCACATAAAGGAAAAGGAGATGATAAACGTCAAAATATTGCTAAATTCGGTGATTTTTCGTACGAAACAAAATGCAAGAAAACTATCTTAAATTGCAATATTATGCGACATTCTGAGATTTGAAGGCCAAATCACATATCGTGATACTACATGAAATAGTATCGAAATATTGGTAAAAATTAATATATTTGCGTAATATCAAACTACATGATTAACGTGAAAAAGTCACTATTTTACCATATTTGAGGATTTTAACTTCAAATCATAGAGCGAGGTTTCGTATTACTTAGATCCAAGAAAAGATATATGACAATGTTGTTTCCAATACAAATGATAAAAACTAATGTGTTTTCATTAGAATTAACTAAAATGTTCCTGATTTCCGTTTATATTACCGATGGAAGATGTACACGAAAACCGCTCTATGAAATGTCGATATATGCAATAAAAACAGAACTTCTCGCCTTTTAATTATTTTACTCAGTATTTTAACGAGAAACAAATAGTTGATTGAAAATGAAGTATTTAAGGTTATTATCTAATCAATTATGTCTTTGCATCATTTTTATCGTATATATAATGAATTAATACCATAAACTAAAAATTCAAAAAAACGTGGAAAAACGGCAAAATATTGCCTAATTCGATAATATTTTGTTTAAATCACATAGAGGAAAAAGAGATGATAAACGTCAAAATATTGCTAAATTCGGTGATTTTTCGTACGAAACAAAATGCAAGAAAACTTGCTTAAAATGCAATATTATGTGACATTCTGAGATTTGAAGGCCAAATCACATATCGTGATACTACATGAAATAGTATCGAAATATTGGTGAAAATTAATATATTTGCGTATTATCAAACTACATGATTAACGTGAAAAAGTCACTATTTTACCATATTTGAGGATTTTAACTTCAAATCATAGAGCGAGGTTTCGTATTATTTCGATCCAAGAAAAGACATATGACAATGTTGTTTCCAATACAAATGATAAAAAACAATGTGTTTTCATTAGAATTAACTAAAATGTTCCTGATTTTCCGTTTATATTACCGATGGAAGATGTACACGAAAACCGCTCTATTCCGGCTGAAACGTCTATATATGCAATAAAACAGAACTTCTTTCCCTTTTCAATAACTTACTCAGTATTTTAACGAGAAACAAATAGTTGATTGAAAATGAAGTATTTTAGGTTATTATCTAATCAATTATGTGTTTGCATCATTTTTATCGTATATATAATGAATTAATACCCGTAAACTGAAAATTCAAAAAAACGGAAAAACAGCAAAATATTGCCTAATTCGATGATATTTTGTTTAAATCACATAGACGAAAAGGGGATGATAAACGTCAAAATATTGCTAAATTCGATGATTTTTCGTACGAAACAAAATGCAAGAAAACTTGCTTAAAATGCAATATTATGCGACATTCTGAGATTTGAAGGCCAAATCACATATCGTGATACTACATGAAATAGTATGGAAATATTGGTAAAAATGAATATATTTACGTAAAATCACACTACATGAAAAAGGTGAAAAAAGTCACTATTTTACCAAATATGAGGATTTTAACTTCAAATCATAGAGCGAGGTTTCGTATTATTTAGATCCAAGAAAAGATATATGACAATGTTGTTTCCAATACAAATGATAAAAACCAATGTGTTTTCATTAGAATTAACTAAAATGTTCCTGATTTTCCGTTTATATTACCGATGGAAGGTGTACACGAAAACCGCTCTATTCCGGCTGAAACGTCGATATATGCAATACAAACCGAACTTCTCCCCTCTTCAATATCCTACTCGGTATTTTAACGAGAAACAAATGGTTGATTGAAAGTGAAGTATTTAAGGTTAATTTCTAATCAATTATGTGTTTGCATCATTTTTATCGTATATTTATTGAATTTATACCCATAGACTGAAAAATTCACAAAAACGTGGAAAAACGGCAAAATATTGCCTAATTCGATGATATTGTGTTTAATTCACATAAAGGAAAAGGAGATGATAAACGTCAAAATATTGATAATTCGGTGATTTTTCGTACGAAACAAAATGCAAGAAAACTTGCTTAAAATGCAATATTACGCGAAATTCTGAGATTTGAAGGCCAAATCACATATCGTGATACTACATGAAATAGTATCGAAATATTCGTAAAACGAATATATTTACGTAAAATAACACTACATGAAAAAAGTCACTATTTTGCCATATATGAGGATTTTAACTTCAAATCATGGAGCGAGGTTTCGTATTATTTAGATCCAAGAAAAGACATATGACAATGTTGTTCATATATACAAATGATGAAAACCAATGTGTTTTCATTAGAATTAACTAAAATGTTCCTGATTTTCCGTTTAAATTACCGATGGAAGATGTATACGATAACCGCTCTATTCCGGCTAAAACGTCGATATATATGCAATAAAAACAGAACTTCTCCCCTTTTCAATATCTTACTCAGTATTTTAACGAGAAACAAATAGTTGATTGAAAATGAAGTATTTAAGGTTATTATCTAATCAATTATGTGTTTGCATCATTTTTATCGTATATATAATGAATTAATACCCATAAACTAAAAATTAAAAAAAACGTGGAAAAACGGCAAAATATTGCCTAATTCGATGATATTTTGTTTAAATTACATAGAGGAAAAAGAGATGATGAACGTCAAAATATTGCTAAATTCGGAGATTTTTCGTACGATACAAAATGCAAGAAAACTTGCTTAAAATGCAATATTATGCGACATTCTGAGATTTGAAGGCCAAATCACATATCGTGATACTACATGAAATAGTATCGAAATATTGGTAAAAATTAATATATTTGCGGAATATCGAACTACATGATTAACGTGAAAAAAATCACTATTTTACCATATATGAGGATTTTAACTTCAAATCATAGAGCGAGGTTTCGTATTATTTAGAATCAAGAAAAGACATATGACAATGTTGTTTCCAATACAAATGAAAAAACCAATGTGTTTTCATTAGAATTAACTAAAATGTTCCTGATTTTCCGTTTATATTACCGATGGAAGATGTACACGAAAACCGCTCTATTCCGGCTGAAACGTCTATATATGCAATAAAACAGAACTTCCCCCCTTTTCAATAACTTACTCAGTATTTTATCGAGAAACAAATAGTTGATTGAAAATGAAGTATTTAAGGTTATTATCTAATCAATTATGTGTTTGCATCATTTTTATCGTATATATAATGAATTAATACCCATAAACTGAAAATTCAAAAAAAACGGAAAAACAGCAAAATATTGCCTAATTCGATGATATTTTGTTTAAATCACATAGACGAAAAGGGGATGATAAACGTCAAAATATTGCTAAATTCGATGATTTTTCGTACGAAACAAAATGCAAGAAAACTTGCTTAAAATGCAATATTATGCGACATTCTGAGATTTGAAGGCCAAATCACATATCGTGATACTACATGAAATAGTATGGAAATATTGGTAAAAATGAATATATTTACGTAAAATCACACTACATGAAAAAGGTGAAAAAAGTCACTATTTTACCATATATGAGGATTTTAACTTCAAATCATAGAGCGAGGTTTCGTATTATTTAGATCCAAGAAAAGATATATGACAATGTTGTTTCCAATACAAATGATAAAAACCAATGTGTTTTCATTAGAATTAACTAAAATGTTCCTGATTTTCCGTTTATATTACCGATGGAAGATGTACACGAAAACCGCTCTATTCCGGCTGAAACGTTGATATATGCAATACAAACCGAACTTCTCCCCTCTTCAATATCCTACTCGGTATTTTAACGAGAAACAAATGGTTGATTGAAAGTGAAGTATTTAAGGTTAATTTCTAATCAATTATGTGTTTGCATCATTTTTATCGTATATTTATTGAATTTATACCCATAGACTGAAAATTCACAAAAACGTGGAAAAACGGCAAAATATTGCCTAATTCGATGATATTGTGTTTAATTCACATAAAGGAAAAGGAGATGATAAACGTCAAAATATTGATAATTCGGTGATTTTTCGTACGAAACAAAATGCAAGAAAACTTGCTTAAAATGCAATATTACGCGAAATTCTGAGATTTGAAGGCCAAATCACATATCGTGATACTACATGAAATAGTATCGAAATATTCGTAAAACGAATATATTTACGTAAAATAACACTACATGAAAAAAGTCACTATTTTGCCATATATGAGGATTTTAACTTCAAATCATGGAGCGAGGTTTCGTATTATTTAGATCCAAGAAAAGACATATGACAATGTTGTTCATATATACAAATGATAAAAACCAATGTGTTTTCATTAGAATTAACTAAAATGTTCCTGATTTTCCGTTTAAATTACCGATGGAAGATGTATACGAAAACCGCTCTATTCCGGCTGAAACGTCGATATATATGCAATAAAAACAGAACTTCTCCCTTTTTCAATATCTTACTCAGTATTTTAACGAGAAACAAATAGTTGATTGAAAATGAAGTATTTAAGGTTATTATCTAATCAATTATGTGTTTGCATCATTTTTATCGTGTATATAATGAATTAATACCCATAAACTAAAAATTCAAAAAAACGTGGAAAAACGGCAAAATATTGCCTAATTCGATGATATTTTGTTTAAATTACATAGAGGAAAAAGAGATGATGAACGTCAAAATATTGCTAAATTCGGAGATTTTTCGTACGATACAAAATGCAAGAAAACTTGCTTAAAATGCAATATTATGCGACATTCTGAGATTTGAAGGCCAAATCACATATCGTGATACTACATGAAATAGTATCGAAATATTGGTAAAAATTAATATATTTGCGGAATATCGAACTACATGATTAACGTGAAAAAAATCACTATTTTACCATATATGAGGATTTTAACTTCAAATCATAGAGCGAGGTTTCGTATTATTTAGATCCAAGAAAAGACATATGACAATGTTGTTTCCAATACAAATGAAAAATCCAATGTGTTTTCATTAGAATTAACTAAAATGTTCCTGATTTTCCGTTTATATTACCGATGGAAGATGTACACGAAAACCGCTCTATTCCGGCTGAAACGTCTATATATGCAATAAAACAGAACTTCCCCCCTTTTCAATAACTTACTCAGTATTTTATCGAGAAACAAATAGTTGATTGAAAATGAAGTATTTAAGGTTATTATCTAATCAATTATGTGTTTGCATCATTTTTATCGTATATATAATGAATTAATACCCATAAACTGAAAATTCAAAAAAAACGGAAAAACAGCAAAATATTGCCTAATTCGATGATATTTTGTTTAAATCACATAGACGAAAAGGGGATGATAAACGTCAAAATATTGCTAAATTCGATGATTTTTCGTACGAAACAAAATGCAAGAAAACTTGCTTAAAATGCAATATTATGCGACATTCTGAGATTTGAAGGCCAAATCACATATCGTGATACTACATGAAATAGTATGGAAATATTGGTAAAAATGAATATATTTACGTAAAATCACACTACATGAAAAAGGTGAAAAAAATCACTATTTTACCATATATGAGGATTTTAACTTCAAATCATAGAGCGAGGTTTCGTATTATTTAGATCCAAGAAAAGATATATGACAATGTTGTTTCCAATACAAATGATAAAAACCAATGTGTTTTCATTAGAATTAACTAAAATGTTCCTGATTTTCCGTTTATATTACCGATGGAAGATGTACAAGAAAACCGCTCTATTCCGGCTGAAACGTCGATATATGCAATACAAACCGAACTTCTCCCCTCTTCAATATCCTACTCGGTATTTTAACGAGAAACAAATGGTTGATTGAAAGTGAAGTATTTAAGGTTAATTTCTAATCAATTATGTGTTTGCATCATTTTTATCGTATATTTATTGAATTTATACCCATAGACTGAAAATTCACAAAAACGTGGAAAAACGGCAAAATATTGCCTAATTCGATGATATTGTGTTTAATTCACATAAAGGAAAAGGAGATGATAAACGTCAAAATATTGATAATTCGGTGATTTTTCGTACGAAACAAAATGCAAGAAAACTTGCTTAAAATGCAATATTACGCGAAATTCTGAGATTTGAAGGCCAAATCACATATCGTGATACTACATGAAATAGTATCGAAATATTCGTAAAACGAATATATTTACGTAAAATAACACTACATGAAAAAAGTCACTATTTTGCCATATATGAGGATTTTAACTTCAAATCATGGAGCGAGGTTTCGTATTATTTAGATCCAAGAAAAGACATATGACAATGTTGTTCATATATACAAATGATAAAAACCAATGTGTTTTCATTAGAATTAACTAAAATGTTCCTGATTTTCCGTTTAAATTACCGATGGAAGATGTATACGAAAACCGCTCTATTCCGGCTGAAACGTCGATATATATGCAATAAAAACAGAACTTCTCCCCTTTTCAATATCTTACTCAGTATTTTAACGAGAAACAAATAGTTGATTGAAAATGAAGTATTTAAGGTTATTATCTAATCAATTATGTGTTTGCATCATTTTTATCGTATATATAATGAATTAATACCCATAAACTAAAAATTCAAAAAAACGTGGAAAAACGGCAAAATATTGCCTAATTCGATGATATTTTGTTTAAATTACATAGAGGAAAAAGAGATGATGAACGTCAAAATATTGCTAAATTCGGAGATTTTTCGTACGATACAAAATGCAAGAAAACTTGCTTAAAATGCAATATTATGCGACATTCTGAGATTTGAAGGCCAAATCACATATCGTGATACTACATGAAATAGTATCGAAATATTGGTAAAAATTAATATATTTGCGGAATATCGAACTACATGATTAACGTGAAAAAGTCACTATTTTACCATATTTGAGGATTTTAACTTCAAATCATAGAGCGAGGTTTCGTATTATTTAGATCCTAGAAAAGACATATGACAATGTTGTTTCAATACAAATGATAAAAAACAATGTGTTTTCATTAGAATTAACTAAAATGTTCCTGATTTTCCGTTTATATTACAGATGGAAGATGTACACGTAAAACCGCTCTAATCCGGCTGAAACGTCGATATATGCAATAAAAACCGAACTTCTCCCCTCTTGAAAATCCTACTCAGTATTTTAACGAGAAACAAATGGTTGATTGAAAATGAAGTATTTAAGGTTATTTTCTAATCAATTATATGTTTGCATCATTTGCATCGTATATTTATTGAATTAATACCCATAGACCGAAAATTCACAAAACTTGGAAAAACGGCCAAATATTGCCTAATTCGATGATATTTTGTTTATTCCCATAAAGGAAAAATAGATGATAAACGTCAAAATATTGCTAAATTCGATGATTTTTCGTACGAAACAAAATGCAAGAAAACTTGCTTAAAATGCAATATTACGCGAAATTCTGAGATTTGAAGGCCAAATCACGTATCGTGATACTACATGAAATAGTATCGAAATATTGGTAAAAACGAATATATTTACGTAAAATCACACTACATGAAAAACGTGAAAAAAATCACTATTTTACCATATATGAGGATTTTAACTCCAAATCATAGAGCGAGGTTTCGTATTATTTAGATCCATGAAAAGACATATGACAATGTTGTTTCCAATACAAATGATAAAAACCAATGTGTTTTCATTAGAATTAACTAAAATGTTCCTGATTTTCCGTTTATATTACCGATGGAAGATGTACACGAAAACCGCTCTATTCCGGCTGAAACGTCGATATATGCAATAAAACAGAACTTCCCCCCTTTTCAATAACTTACTCAGTATTTTATCGAGAAACAAATAGTTGATTGAAAATGAAGTATTTAAGGTTATTATCTAATCAATTATGTGTTTGCATCATTTGTATCGTATATTTATTGAATTAATACCCATAGACCGAAAATTCACAAAACTTGGAAAAACGGCCGAATATTGCCTAATTCGATGATATTTTGTTTATTCCCATAAAGGAAAAGGAGATAATAAAAGTCAAAATATTGCTAAATTCGATGATTTTTCGTACGAAACAAAATGCAAGAAAACTTGCTTAAAATGCAATATTACGCGAAATTCTGAGATTTGAAGGCCAAATCACGTATCGTGATACTACATGAAATAGTATCGAAATATTGGTAAAAACGAATATATTTACGTAAAGTCACACTACATGAAAAAAGTCACTATTTTACCATATATGAGGATTTTAACTCCAAATCATAGAGCGAGGTTTCGTATTATTTAGATCCATGAAAAGACATATGACAATGTTGTTTCCAATACAAATGATAAAAACCAATGTGTTTTCATTAGAATTAACAAAAATGTTCCTGATTTTCCGTTTATATTACCGATGGAAGATGTACACGAAAACCGCTCTTTTCCGGCTGAAACGTCGATATATGCAATAAAAACCGAACTTCTCCCCTCTTCAATATCCTACTCGGTACTTTAACGAGAAACAAATGGTTGATTGAAAATGAAGTATTTAAGGTTATTATCTAATCAATTATGTGTTTGCATCATTTTTATCGTATATATAATGAATTAATACCCATAAACTAAAAATTCAAAAAAACGTGGAAAAACGGCAAAATATTGCCTAATTCGATGATATTTTGTTTAAATCACATGGAGGAAAAAGAGATGATAAACGTCAAAATATTGCTAAATTCGGTGATTTTTCGTACGAAACAAAATGCAAGAAAACTTGCTTAAAATGCAATATTATGCGACATTCTGAGATTTGAAGGCCAAGTCACATACCGTGATACTACATGAAATAGTATCGAAATATTGGTAAAAATTAATATATTTGCGTAATATCAAACTACATGATTAACGTGAAAAAGTCACTATTTTACCATATTTGAGGATTTTAACTTCAAATCATAGAGCGAGGTTTCGTATTATTTAGATCCAAGAAAAGACATATGACAATGTTGTTTCCAATACAAATGATAAAAAACAATGTGTTTTCATTAGAATTAACTAAAATGTTCCTGATTTTCCGTTTATATTACAGATGGAAGATGTACATGTAAAACCGCTCGAATCCGGCTGAAACGTCGATATATGCAATAAAAACCGAACTTCTCCCCTCTTCAAAATCCTACTCAGTATTTTAATGAGAAACAAATGGTTGATTGAAAATGAAGTATTTAAGGTTGTTTTCTAATCAATTATGTGTTTGCATCATTTGTATCGTATATTTATTGAATTAATAACCATAGACTGAAAATTCACAAAACTTGGAAAAACGGCAAAATATTGCCTAATTTGATGATATTTTGTTTATTCCCATAAAGGAAAAGGAGATGATAAACGTCAAAATATTGCTAAATTCGAGGATTTTTCGTACGAAACAAAATGCAAGAAAACTTGCTTAAAATGCAATATTACGCGAAATTCTTAGATTTGAAGGCCAAATCACGTATCGTGATACTACATGAAATAGTATCGAAATATTGGTAAAAACGAATATATTTACGTAAAATCACACTACATGAAAAACGTGAAAAAGTCACTATTTTACCATATATGAGGATTTTAACTTCAAATCATAGAGCGAGGTTTCGTATTATTTAGATCCAAGAAAAGACATATGACAATGTTGTTTCCAATACAAATGATAAAAACCAATGTGTTTTCATTAGAATTAACTAAAATGTTCCTGATTTTCCGTTTATATTACCGATGGAAGATGTACACGAAAACCGCTCTATTCCGGCTGAAACGTCGATATATGCAATAAAAACAGAACTTCCCCCCTTTTCAATAACTTACTCAGTATTTTATCGAGAAACAAATAGTTGATTGAAAATGAAGTATTTAAGGTTATTATCTAATCAATTATGTGATTGCATCATTTTTATCATATATATAATGAATTAATACCCATAAACTGAAAATTCATAAAAAACGTGGAAAAACAGCAATATATTGCCTAATTCGAATATATTATTTTTAAATCACATAGAGGAAAAGGGGATGATAAACGTCAAAATATTGCTAAATTCGATGATTTTTCGTACGAAACAAAATGCAAGAAAACTTGCTTAAAATGCAATATTATGCGACATTCTGAGATTTGAAGGTCAAATCACATATCGTGATACTACATGAAATAGTATCGAAATATTGGTAAAAATGAATATATTTACGTAAAATCACATTACATGAAAAAAGTCACTATTTTACCATATATGAGGATTTTAACTTCAAATCATAGAGCGAGGTTTCGTATTATTTAGATCCAAGAAAAGACATATGACAATGTTGTTTCCAATACAAATGATAAAAACCAATGTGTTTTCATTAGAATTAACTAAAATGTTCCTGATTTTCCGTTTAAATTACCGATGGAAGATGTATACGAAAACCGCTCTATTCCGGCTGAAACGTCGATATATATGCAATAAAAACAGAACTTCTCCCCTTTTCAATATCTTACTCAGTATTTTAACGAGAAACAAATAGTTGATTGAAAATGAAGTATTTAAGGTTATTATCTAATCAATTATGTGTTTGCATCATTTTTATCGTATATATAATGAATTAATACCCATAAACTAAAAATTCAAAAAAACGTGGAAAAACGGCAAAATATTGCCTAATTCGATGATATTTTGTTTAAATTACATAGAGGAAAAAGAGATGATGAACGTCAAAATATTGCTAAATTCGGAGATTTTTCGTACGATACAAAATGCAAGAAAACTTGCTTAAAATGCAATATTATGCGACATTCTGAGATTTGAAGGCCAAATCACATATCGTGATACTACATGAAATAGTATCGAAATATTGGTAAAAATTAATATATTTGCGGAATATCGAACTACATGATTAACGTGAAAAAAATCACTATTTTACCATATATGAGGATTTTAACTTCAAATCATAGAGCGAGGTTTCGTATTATTTAGATCCAAGAAAAGACATATGACAATGTTGTTTCCAATACAAATGAAAAAACCATTGTGTTTTCATTAGAATTAACTAAAATGTTCCTGATTTTCCGTTTATATTACCGATGGAAGATGTACACGAAAACCGCTCTATTCCGGCTGAAACGTCTATATATGCAATAAAACAGAACTTCCCCCCTTTTCAATAACTTACTCAGTATTTTATCGAGAAACAAATAGTTGATTGAAAATGAAGTATTTAAGGTTATTATCTAATCAATTATGTGTTTGCATCATTTTTATCGTATATATAATGAATTAATACCCATAAACTGAAAATTCAAAAAAACGGAAAAACAGCAAAATATTGCCTAATTCGATGATATTTTGTTTAAATCACATAGACGAAAAGGGGATGATAAACGTCAAAATATTGTTAAATTCGATGATTTTTCGTACGAAACAAAATGCAAGAAAACTTGCTTAAAATGCAATATTATGCGACATTCTGAGATTTGAAGGCCAAATCACATATCGTGATACTACATGAAATAGTATGGAAATATTGGTAAAAATGAATATATTTACGTAAAATCACACTACATGAAAAAGGTGAAAAAAGTCACTATTTTACCATATATGAGGATTTTAACTTCAAATCATAGAGCGAGGTTTCGTATTATTTAGATCCAAGAAAAGATATATGACAATGTTGTTTCCAATACAAATGATAAAAACCAATGTGTTTTCATTAGAATTAACTAAAATAATCATGATTTTCCGTTTATATTACCGATGGAAGATGTACACGAAAACCGCTCTATTCCGGCTGAAACGTCGATATATGCAATACAAACCGAACTTCTCCCCTCTTCAATATCCTACTCGGTATTTTAACGAGAAACAAATGGTTGATTGAAAGTGAAGTATTTAAGGTTAATTTCTAATCAATTATGTGTTTGCATCATTTTTATCGTATATTTATTGAATTTATACCCATAGACTGAAAATTCACAAAAACGTGGAAAAACGGCAAAATATTGCCTAATTCGATGATATTGTGTTTAATTCACATAAAGGAAAAGGAGATGATAAACGTCAAAATATTGATAATTCGGTGATTTTTCGTACGAAACAAAATGCAAGAAAACTTGCTTAAAATGCAATATAACGCGAAATTCTGAGATTTGAATGCCAAATCACATATCGTGATACTACAAGAAATAGTATCGAAATATTCGTAAAACGAATATATTTACGTAAAATAACACTACATGAAAAAAGTCACGATTTTGCCATATATGAGGATTTTAACTTCAAATCATGGAGCGAGGTTTCGTATTATTTAGATCCAAGAAAAGACATATGACAATGTTGTTCATATATACAAATAATAAAAACCAATGTGTTTTCATTAGAATTAACTAAAATGTTCCTGATTTTCCGTTTAAATTACCGATGGAAGATGTATACGAAAACCGCTCTATTCCGGCTGAAACGTCGATATATATGCAATAAAAACAGAACTTCTCCCCTTTTCAATATCTTACTCAGTATTTTAACGAGAAACAAATAGTTGATTGAAAATGAAGTATTTAAGGTTATTATCTAATCAATCATGTGTTTGCATCATTTTTATCGTATATATAATGAATTAATACCCATAAACTAAAAATTCAAAAAACGTGGAAAAACGGCAAAATATTGCCTAATTCGATGATATTTTGTTTAAATTACATAGAGGAAAAAGAGATGATGAACGTCAAAATATTGCTAAATTCGGAGATTTTTCGTACGATACAAAATGCAAGAAAACTTGCTTAAAATGCAATATTATGCGACATTCTGAGATTTGAAGGCCAAATCACATATCGTGATACTACATGAAATAGTATCGAAATATTGGTAAAAATTAATATATTTGCGGAATATCGAACTACATGATTAACGTGAAAAAGTCACTATTTTACCATATTTGAGGATTTTAACTTCAAATCATAGAGCGAGGTTTCGTATTATTTTGATCCAAGAAAAGACATATGACAATGTTGTTTCAATACAAATGATAAAAAACAATGTGTTTTCATTAGAATTAACTAAAATGTTCCTGATTTTCCGTTTATATTACAGATGGAAGATGTACACGTAAAACCGCTCTAATCCGGCTGAAACGTCGATATATGGAATAAAAACCGAACTTCTCCCCTCTTGAATATCCTACTCAGTATTTTAACGAGAAACAAATGGTTGATTGAAAATGAAGTACTTAAGGTTATTTTCTAATCAATTATGTGTTTGCATCATTTTTATCGTATATTTATTGAATTAATACCCATAGACTGAAAATTCACAAAAACGTGGAAAAACGGCAAAATATTGCCTAATTCGATGATATTTTGTTTAAATCACATAAAGGAAAAGGAGATGATAAACGTTAAAATATTGCTAAATTCGGTGATTTTTCGTACGAAACAAAATGCAAGAAAACTTGCTTAAAATGCAATATTACGCGAAATTCTGAGATTTGAAGGCCAAATCACATATCGTGATACTACATGAAATAGTATCGAAATATTCGTAAAACGAATATATTTACGTAAAATAACACTACATGAAAATAGTCACTATTTTACCATATATGAGGATTTTAACTTCAAATCATGAAGCGAGGTTTCGTATTATTTAGATCCAAGAAAAGACATATGACAATGTTGTTCAAATATACAAATGATAAAAACCAATGTGTTTTGATTAGAATTAACTAAAATGTTCCTGATTTTCCGTTTAAATTACCGATGGAAGATGTACACGAAAACTGCTCTATTCCGGCTGAAACGTCGATATATGCAATAAAAACAGAACTTCTCCCCTTTTCAATATCTTACTCAGTATTTTAACGAGAAACAAATAGTTGATTGAAAATGAAGTATTTAAGGTTATTATCTAATCAATTATGTGTTTGCATCATTTTTATCGTATATATAATGAATTAATACCCATAAACTAAAAATTCAAAAAAAACGTGGAAAAACGGCAAAATATTGCCTAATTCGATGATATTTTGTTTAAATCACATAGAGGAAATAGAGATGATAAATGTCAAAATATTGCTAAATTCGGTGATTTTTCGTACGAAACAAAATGCAAGAAAACTTGCTTAAAATGCAATATTATGCGACATTCTGAGATTTGAAGGTCAAATCACATATCGTGATACTACATGAAATAGTATCGAAATATTGGTAAAAATGAATATATTTACGTAAAATCACATTACATGAAAAAAGTCACTATTTTACCATATATGAGGATTTTAACTTCAAATCATAGAGCGAGGTTTCGTATTATTTAGATCCAAGAAAAGACATATGACAATGTTGTTTCCAATACAAATGATAAAAACCAATGTGTTTTCATTAGAATTAACTAAAATGTTCCTTATTTTCCGTTTATATTACCGATGGAAGATGTACACGAAAACCGCTCTATTCCGGCTGAAACGTCGATATATGCAATAAAAACCGAACTTCTCCCCTCTTCAATATCCTACTCGGTATTTCAACGAGAAACAAATGGTTGATTGAAAATGAAGTATTTAAGGTTAATTTCTAATCAATTATGTGTTTGCATCATTTTTATCGTATATTTATTGAATTAATACCCATAGACTGAAAATTCACAAAAACGTGGAAAAACAGCAAAATATTGCCTAATTCGATGATATTTTGTTTAAATCACACAGAGGAAAAGGAGATGATAAACGTCAAAATATTGCTAAATTCGGTGATTTTTCGTACGAAACAAAATGCAAGAAAACTTGCTTAAAATGCTATATTACGCGAAATTCTGAGATTTGAAGGGCAAATCACATATCGTGATACTACATGAAATAGTATCGAAATATTCGTAAAACGAATATATTTACGTAAAATAACACTACATGAAAATAGTCACTATTTTACCATATATGAGGATTTTAACTTCAAATCATGGAGCGAGGTTTCGTATTATTTAGATCCAAGAAAAGACATATGACAATGTTGTTCAAATATACAAATGATAAAAACCAATGTGTTTTCATTAGAATTAACTAAAATGTTCCTGATTTTCCGTTTAAATTACCGATGGAAGATGTACACGAAAACCGCTCTATTCCGGCTGAAACGTCGATATATGCAATAAAAACAGAACTTCTCCCCTTTTCAATATCTTACTCAGTATTTTAACGAGAAACAAATAGTTGATTGAAAATGAAGTATTTAAGGTTATTTTCTAATCAATTATGTGTTTGCATCATTTGTATCGTATATTTATTGAATTAATACCCATAGACTGAAAATTCACAAAACTTGGAAAAACGGCAAAATGTTGCCTAATTCGATGATATTTTGTTTATTCCCATAAAGGAAAAGGAGATGATAAACGTCAAAATATTGCTAAATTCGAGGATTTTTCGTACGAAACAAAATGCAAGAAAACTTGCTTAAAATGCAATATTACGCGAAATTCTGAGATTTGAAGGTCAAATCACGTATCGTGATACTACATGAAATAGTATCGAAATATTGGTTAAAACGAATATATTTACGTAAAATCACACTACATGAAAAACGTGAAAAATCACTATTTTACCATATATGAGGATTTTAACTTCAAATCATAGAGCGAGGTTTCGGATTATTTAGATCCAAGAAAAGACATATGACAATGTTGTTTCCAATACAAATGATAAAAACCAATGTGTTTTCATTAGAATTAACTAAAATGTTCCTGATTTTCCGTTTATATTACCTATGGAAAATGTACACGAAAACCGCTCTATTCCGGCTGAAACGTCGATATATGCAATAAAAACAGAACTTCCCCCCTTTTCAATAACTTACTCAGTATTTTATCGAGAAACAAATAGTTGATTGAAAATGAAGTATTTAAGGTTATTATCTAATCAATTATGTGTTTACATCATTTTTATCGTATATATAATGAATTAATACCCATAAACTGAAAATTAAAAAAAAACGTGGAAAAACAGCAAAATATTGCCTAATTCGATGATATTTTTTTTAAATCACATAGAGGAAAAGGGGATGATAAACGTCAAAATATTGCTAAATTCGATGATTTTTCGTACGAAACAAAATGCAAGAAAACTTGCTTAAAATGCAATATTATGCGACATTCTGAGATTTGAAGGCCAAATCACATATCGTGATACTACATGAAATAGTATCGAAATATTGGTAAAAATGAATATATTTACGTAAAATCACACTACATGAAAAACGTGAAAAATGTCACTATTTTACCATATATGAGGATTTTAACTTCAAATCATAGAGCGAGGTTTCGTATTATTTAGATCCAAGAAAAGACATATGACAATGTTGTTTCCAATACAAATGATAAAAACCAATGTGTTTTCATTAGAATTAACTAAAATGTTCCTGATTTTCCGTTTATATTACCGATGGAAGATGTACACGAAAACGGCTCTATTCCGGCAGAAACGTCGATATATGCAATAAAAACAGAACTTCTCCTCTTTTCAATATCTTACTCAGTATTTTAACGAGAAACAAATAGTTGATTGGAAATGAAGTATTTAAGGTTAATTTCTAATCAATTATGTGTTTGCATCATTTTTATCGTATATTTATTGAATTAATACCCATAGACTGAAAATTCACAAAAACGTGGAAAAACGGCAAAATATTGCCTAATTCAATTATATTTTGTTTAAATCACATAGAGGAAAAGGAGATGATAAACGTCAAAATATTGCTAAATTCGGTGATTTTTCGTACGAAACAAAATGCAAGAAAACTTGCTTAAAATGCTATATTACGCGAAATTCTGAGATTTGAAGGGCAAACCACATATCGTGATACTACATGAAATAGTATAGAAATATTCGTAAAAACGAATATATTTACGTAAAATAACACTACATGAAAATAGTCACTATTTTACCATATATGAGGATTTTAACTTCAAATCATGGAGCGAGGTTTCGTATTATTTAGATCCAAGAAAAGACATATGACAATGTTGTTCAAATATACAAATGATAAAAACCAATGTGTTTTCATTAGAATTAATTAAAATGTTCCTGATTTTCCGTTTAAATTACCGATGGAAGATGTATACGAAAACCGCTCTATTCCGGCTGAAACGTCGATATATGCAATAAAAACAGAACTTCTCCCCTTTTCAATATCTTATTCAGTATTTTAACGAGAAACAAATAGTTGATTGAAAATGAAGTATTTAAAGTTATTTTCTAATCATTTATGTGTTTGCATCATTTGTATCGTATATTTATTGAATTAATACCCATAGACTGAAAATTCACAAAACTTGGAAAAACGGCAAAATGTTGCCTAATTCGATGATATTTTGTTTATTCCCATAAATGAAAATGAGATGATAAACGTCAAAATATTGCTAAATTCGAGGATTTTTCGTACGAAACAAAATGCAACAAACTTGCTTAAAATGCAATATTACGCGAAATTCTGAGATTTGAAGGCCAAATCACGTATCGTGATACTACATGAAATAGTATCGAAATATTGGTAAAAACGAATATATTTACGTAAAATCACACTACATGAAAAACGTGAAAAAAATCACTATTTTACCATATATGAGGATTTTAACTACAAATCATAGAGCGAGGTTTCGTATTATTTAGATACATGAAAAGACATATGACAATGTTGTTTCCAATACAAATGATAGAAACCAATGTGTTTTCATTAGAATTAACTAAAATGTTCCTGATTTTCCGTTTATATTACCGATGGAAGATGTTCACGAAAACCGCTCTATTCCGGCTGAAACGTCGATATATGCAATAAAACAGAACTTCCCCCCTTTTCAATAACTTACTCAGTATTTTATCGAGAAACAAATAGTTGATTGAAAATGAAGTATTTAAGGTTATTATCTAATCAATTATGTGTTTGCATTATTTGTATCGTATATTTATTGAATTAATACCCATAGACCGAAAATTCACAAAACTTGGAAAAACGGCCGAATATTGCCTAATTCGATGATATTTTGTTTATTCCCATAAAGGAAAAGGAGATAATAAACGTCAAAATATTGCTAAATTCGATGATTTTTCGTACGAAACAAAATGCAAGAAAACTTGCTTAAAATGCAATATTACGCGAAATTCTGAGATTTGAAGGCCAAATCACGTATCGTGATACTACATGAAATAGTATCGAAATATTGGTAAAAACGAATATATTTACGTAAAATCACACTACATGAAAAACGTGAAAAAATCACTATTTTACCATATATGAGGATTTTAACTTCAAATCATAGACCGAGGTTTCGTATTATTTAGATCCATGAAAAGACATATGACAATGTTGTTTCCAATACAAATGATAAAAACCAATGTGTTTTCATTAGAATTAACAAAAATGTTCCTGATTTTCCGTTTATATTACCGATGGAAGATGTACACGAAAACCGCTCTTTTCCAGCTGAAACGTCGATATATGCAATAAAAACCGAACTTCTCCCCTCTTCAATATCCTACTCGGTACTTTAACGAGAAACAAATGGTTGATTGAAAATGAAGTATTTAAGGTTATTTTCTAATCAATTATGTGTTTGCATCATTTTTATCGTATATTTATTGAATTAATACCCATAGACTGAAAATTCACAAAAACGTGGAAAAACGGCAAAATATTGCCTAATTCGATGATATTATGTTTAAATCACATAGAGGAAAAAGAGATGATAAACGTCGAAATATTGCTAAATTCGGTGATTTTTCGTACGAAACAAAATGCAAGAAAACTTGCTTAAAATGCAATATTATGCGACATTCTGAGATTTGAAGGCCAAATCACATATCGTGATACTACATGAAATAGTATCGAAATATTGGTAAAAATTAATATATTTGCGTAATATCAAACTGCATGATTAACGTGAAAAAGTCACTACTTTACCATATATGAGGATTTTAACTTCAAATCATAGAGCGAGGTTTCGTATTATTTAGATCCAAGAAAAGACATATGACAATGTTGTTTCCAATACAAATGATAAAAACCAATGTGTTTTCATTAGAATTAACTAAAATGTTCCTGATTTTCCGTTTATATTACCGATGGAAGATGTACACGAAAACCGCTCTATTCCGGCTGAAACGTCGATATATGCAATAAAAACCGAACTTCTCCCCTCTTCAATATCCTACTCAGTATTTTAACGAGAAACAAATGGTTGATTGAAAATGAAGTATTTAAGGTTATTTTCTAATCAATTATGTGTTTGCATCATTTGTATCGTATATTTATTGAATTAATACCCATAGCCTGAAAATTCACAAAACTTGGAAAAACGGCAAAATGTTGCCTAATTCGATGATATTTTGTTTATTCTCATAAAGGAAAAGGAGATGATAAACTTCAAAATATTGCTAAATTCGAGGATTTTTCGTACGAAACAAAATGCAAGAAAACTTGCTTAAAATGCAATATTACGCGAAATTCTGAGATTTGAAGGCCAAATCACGTATTGTGATACTACATGAAATAGTATCGAAATATTGGTAAAAACGAATTTATTTACGTAAAATCACACTACATGAAAAACGTGAAAAAAGTCACTATTTTACCATATATGAGGATTTTAACTTCAAATCATAGAGCGAGGTTTCGGATTATTTAGATCCAAGAAAAGACATATAACAATGTTGTTTCCAATACAAATGATAGAAACCAATGTGTTTTCATTAGAATTAACTAAAATGTTCCTGATTTTCCGTTCATATTACCGATGGAAGATGTACACGAAAACCGCTCTATTCCTGCTGAAACGTCGATATATGCAATAAAAACAGAACTTCCCCCCTTTTCAATAACTTACTCAGTATTTTATCGAGAAACAAATAGTTGATTGAAAATGAAGTATTTAAGGTTATTATCTAATCAATTATGTGTTTGCATCATTTTTATCGTATATATAATGAATTAATACCCATAAACTAAAAATTAAAAAAACACGTGGAAAAACGGCAAAATATTGCCTAATTCGATGATATTTTGTTTAAGTCACATAGAGGAAAAAGAGATGTTAAACGTCAAAATATTGCTAAATTCGGTGATTTTTCGTACGAAACAAAATGCAAGAAAACTTGCTTAAAATGCTATATTACGCGAAATTCTGAGATTTGAAGGGCAAATCACATATCGTGATACTACATGAAAGAGTATCGAAATATTCGTAAAAACCAATATATTTACGTAAAATAACACTACATGAAAATAGTCACTATTTTACCATATATGAGGATTTTAACTTCAAATCATGGAGCGAGGTTTCGTATTATTTAGATCCAAGAAAAGACATATGACAATGTTGTTCAAATATACAAATGATAAAAACCAATGTGTTTTCATTAGAATTAACTAAAATGTTCCTGATATTCCGTTTAAATTACCGATGGAAGATGTACACGAAAACCGCTCTATTCCGGCTGAAACGTCGATATATGCAATAAAAACAGAACTTCTCCCCTTTTCAATATCTTACTCAGTATATTAACGAGAAACAAATAGTTGATTGAAAATGAAGTATTTAAAGTTATTATCTAACCAATTATGTGTTTGCATCATTTTTATCGTATATATAAAGAATTAATACCCATAAACTAGAAATTCAAAAAAACGTGGAAAAACGGCAAAATATTGCCTAATTCGATGATATTTTGTTTAAATCACATAGAGGAAAAAGAGATGATAAACGTCGAAATATTGCTAAATTCGGTGATTTTTCGTACGAAACAAAATGCAAGAAAACTTGCTTAAAATGCAATATTATGCGACATTCTGAGATTTGAAGGCCAAATCACATATCGTGATACTACATGAAATAGTATCGAAATATTGGTAAAAATTAATATATTTGCGTAATATCAAACTGCATGATTAACGTGAAAAAGTCACTACTTTACCATATATGAGGATTTTAACTTCAAATCATAGAGCGAGGTTTCGTATTATTTAGATCCAAGAAAAGACATATGACAATGTTGTTTCCAATACAAATGATAAAAACCAATGTGTTTTCATTAGAATTAACTAAAATGTTCCTGATTTTCCGTTTATATTACCGATGGAAGATGTACACGAAAACCGCTCTATTCCGGCTGAAACGTCGATATATGCAATAAAAACCGAACTTCTCCCCTCTTCAATATCCTACTCAGTATTTTAACGAGAAACAAATGGTTGATTGAAAATGAAGTATTTAAGGTTATTTTCTAATCAATTATGTGTTTGCATCATTTGTATCGTATATTTATTGAATTAATACCCATAGCCTGAAAATTCACAAAACTTGGAAAAACGGCAAAATGTTGCCTAATTCGATGATATTTTGTTTATTCCCATAAAGGAAAAGGAGATGATAAACTTCAAAATATTGCTAAATTCGAGGATTTTTCGTACGAAACAAAATGCAAGAAAACTTGCTTAAAATGCAATATTACGCGAAATTCTGAGATTTGAAGGCCAAATCACGTATTGTGATACTACATGAAATAGTATCGAAATATTGGTAAAAACGAATTTATTTACGTAAAATCACACTACATGAAAAACGTGAAAAAAGTCACTATTTTACCATATATGAGGATTTTAACTTCAAATCATAGAGCGAGGTTTCGGATTATTTAGATCCAAGAAAAGACATATGACAATGTTGTTTCCAATACAAATGATAGAAACCAATGTGTTTTCATTAGAATTAACTAAAATGTTCCTGATTTTCCGTTTATATTACCGATGGAAGATGTACACGAAAACCGCTCTATTCCTGCTGAAACGTCGATATATGCAATAAAAACAGAACTTCCCCCCTTTTCAATAACTTATTCAGTATTTTATCGAGAAACAAATAGTTGATTGAAAATGAAGTATTTAAGGTTATTATCTAATCAATTATGTGTTTGCATCATTTTTATCGTATATATAACGAATTAATACCCATAAACTAAAAATAAAAAAAAAACGTTATAAAACGGCAAAATATTGCCTAATTCGATGATATTTTGTTTAAGTCACATAGAGGAAAAAGAGATGTTAAACGTCAAAATATTGCTAAATTCGGTGATTTTTCGTACGAAACAAAATGCAAGAAAACTTGCTTAAAATGCTATATTACGCGAAATTCTGAGATTTGAAGGGCAAATCACATATCGTGATACTACATGAAAGAGTATCGAAATATTCGTAAAAACCAATATATTTACGTAAAATAACACTACATGAAAATAGTCACTATTTTACCATATATGAGGATTTTAACTTCAAATCATGGAGCGAGGTTTCGTATTATTTAGATCCAAGAAAAGACATATGACAATGTTGTTCAAATATACAAATGATAAAAACCAATGTGTTTTCATTAGAATTAACTAAAATGTTCCTGATATTCCGTTTAAATTAACGATGGAAGATGTACACGAAAACCGCTCTATTCCGGCTGAAACGTCGATATATGCAATAAAAACCGAACTTCTCCCCTCTTCAATATCCTACTCAGTATTTTAACGAGAAACAAATGGTTGATTGAAAATGAAGTATTTAAGGTTATTTTCTAATCAATTATGTGTTTGCATCATTTGTATCGTATATTTATTGAATTAATACCCATAAACTAGAAATTCAAAAAAACGTGGAAAAACGGCAAAATATTGCCTAATTCGATGATATTTTGTTTAAATCACATAGAGGAAAAGGAGATGATAAACTTCAAAATATTGCTAAATTCGAGGATTTTTCGTACGAAACAAAATGCAAGAAAACTTGCTTAAAATGCAATATTACGCGAAATTCTGAGATTTGAAGGCCAAATCACGTATTGTGATACTACATGAAATAGTATCGAAATATTGGTAAAAACGAATTTATTTACGTAAAATCACACTACATGAAAAACGTGAAAAAAGTCACTATTTTACCATATATGAGGATTTTAACTTCAAATCATAGAGCGAGGTTTCGGATTATTTAGATCCAAGAAAAGACATATGACAATGTTGTTTCCAATACAAATGATAGAAACCAATGTGTTTTCATTAGAATTAACTAAAATGTTCCTGATTTTCCGTTTATATTACCGATGGAAGATGTACACGAAAACCGCTCTATTCCTGCTGAAACGTCGATATATGCAATAAAAACAGAACTTCCCCCCTTTTCAATAACTTACTCAGTATTTTATCGAGAAACAAATAGTTGATTGAAAATGAAGTATTTAAGGTTATTATCTAATCAATTATGTGTTTGCATCATTTTTATCGTATATATAACGAATTAATACCCATAAACTAAAAATAAAAAAAAAACGTGGAAAAACGGCAAAATATTGCCTAATTCGATGATATTTTGTTTAAGTCACATAGAGGAAAAAGAGATGTTAAACGTCAAAATATTGCTAAATTCGGTGATTTTTCGTACGAAACAAAATGCAAGAAAACTTGCTTAAAATGCTATATTACGCGAAATTCTGAGATTTGAAGGGCAAATCACATATCGTGATACTACATGAAAGAGTATCGAAATATTCGTAAAAACCAATATATTTACGTAAAATAACACTACATGAAAATAGTCACTATTTTACCATATATGAGGATTTTAACTTCAAATCATGGAGCGAGGTTTCGTATTATTTAGATCCAAGAAAAGACATATGACAATGTTGTTCAAATATACAAATGATAAAAACCAATGTGTTTTCATTAGAATTAACTAAAATGTTCCTGATATTCCGTTTAAATTAACGATGGAAGATGTACACGAAAACCGCTCTATTCCGGCTGAAACGTCGATATATGCAATAAAAACAGAACTTCTCCCCTTTTCAATATCTTACTCAGTATTTTAACGAGAAACAAATAGTTGATTGAAAATGAAGTATTTAAAGTTATTATCTAACCAATTATGTGTTTGCATCATTTTTATCGTATATATAAAGAATTAATACCCATAAACTAGAAATTCAAAAAAACGTGGAAAAACGGCAAAATATTGCCTAATTCGATGATATTTTGTTTAAATCACATAGAGGAAAAAGAGATGATAAACGTCGAAATATTGCTAAATTCGGTGATTTTTCGTACGAAACAAAATGCAAGAAAACTTGCTTAAAATGCAATATTATGCGACATTCTGAGATTTGAAGGCCAAATCACATATCGTGATACTACATGAAATAGTATCGAAATATTGGTAAAAATTAATATATTTGCGTAATATCAAACTGCATGATTAACGTGAAAAAGTCACTACTTTACCATATATGAGGATTTTAACTTCAAATCATAGAGCGAGGATTCGTATTATTTAGATCCAAGAAAAGACATATGACAATGTTGTTTCCAATACAAATGATAAAAACCAATGTGTTTTCATTAGAATTAACTAAAATGTTCCTGATTTTCCGTTTATATTACCGATGGAAGATGTACACGAAAATTGCTCTATTCCGGCTGAAACGTCGATATATGCAATAAAAACCGAACTTCTCCCCTCTTCAATATCCTACTCAGTATTTTAACGAGAAACAAATGGTTGATTGAAAATGAAGTATTTAAGGTTATTTTCTAATCAATTATGTGTTTGTATCATTTGTATCGTATATTTATTGAATTAATATCCATAGCCTGAAAATTCACAAAACTTGGAAAAACGGCAAAATGTTGCCTAATTCGATGATATTTTGTTTATTCCCATAAAGGAAAAGGAGATGATAAACTTCAAAATATTGCTAAATTCGAGGATTTTTCGTACGAAACAAAATGCAAGAAAACTTGCTTAAAATGCAATATTACGCGAAATTCTGAGATTTGAAGGCCAAATCACGTATTGTGATACTACATGAAATAGTATCGAAATATTGGTAAAAACGAATTTATTTACGTAAAATCACACTACATGAAAAACGTGAAAAAAGTCACTATTTTACCATATATGAGGATTTTAACTTCAAATCATAGAGCGAGGTTTCGGATTATTTAGATCCAAGAAAAGACATATGACAACGTTGTTTCCAATACAAATGATAGAAACCAATGTGTTTTCATTAGAATTAACTAAAATGTTCCTGATTTTCCATTTATATTACCGATGGAAGATGTACACGAAAACCGCTCTATTCCGGCTGAAACGTCGATATATGCAATAAAAACCGAACTTCTCCCTTCTTCAATATCCTACTCGGTATTTTAACGAGAAACAAATGGTTGATTGAAAATGAAGTATTTAAGGTTAATTTCTAATCAATTATGTGTTTGCATCATTTTTATCGTATATTTATTGAATTAATACCCATAGACTGAAAATTCACAAAAACGTGGAAAAACGGCAAAATATTGCCTAATTCGATGATATTTTGTTTAAATCACATAAAGGAAAAGGAGATGATAAACGTCAAAATATTGCTAAATTCGGTGATTTTTCGTACGAAACAAAATGCAAGAAAACTTGCTTTAAATGCAATATTACGCGAAATTCTGAGATTTGAAGGCCAAATCACATATCGTGATACTACATGAAATAGTATCGAAATATTCGTAAAAACGAATATATTTACGTAAAATAACACTACATGAAAAAGTCACTATTTTACCATATATGAGGATTTTAACTTCAAATCATGGAGCGAGGTTTCGTATTATTTAGATCCAAGAAAAGACATATGACAATGTTGTTTCCAATGCAAATGATAAAAACCAATGTGTTTTCATTAGAATTAACTAAAATGTTCCTGATTTTCCGTTTATATTACCGATGGAAGATTTACACGAAAACGGCTCTATTCCGGCTGAAACGTCGATATATGCAATAAAAACAGAACTTCTCCTCTTTTCAATATCTTACTCAGTATTTTAACGAGAAACAAATAGTTGATTGGAAATGAAGTATTTAAGGTTATTATCTAATCAATTATGTGTTTGCATCATTTTTATCGTATATATAATGAATTAATACCCATAAACTGAATGTTCAAAAAAATGTGGAAAAACGGCAAAATATTGCATAATTCGATGATATTTTGTTTAAATCACATAGAGGAAAATGAGATGATAAACGTCAAAATATTGCTAACTTCGGTGATTTTTCGTACGAAACAAAATGCAAGAAAACATGCTTAAAATGCAATATTATGCGACATTCTGAGATTTGAAGGCCAAATCACATATCGTGATACTACATGAAATAGTATCGAAATATTGGTAAAAATTAATATATTTGCGTAATATCAAACTACATGATTAACGTGAAAAAGTCACTATTTTACCATATTTGAGGATTGTGACTTCAAATCATTGAGCGAGGTTTTGTATTATTTAGATCCAAGAAAAGACATATGACAATGTTGTTTCCAAAACAAATGATAAAAAACCATGTGTTTTCATAAGAATTAACTAAAATATTCCTGATTTTCCGTTTATATTACAGATGGAAGATGTACACGTCAAATCATAGAGCGAGGTTTCGGATTATTTAGATCCAAGAAAAGACATTTGACAATGTTGTTTCCAATACAAATGATAGAAACCAATGTGTTTTCATTAGAATTAACTAAAATGTTCCTGATTTTCCGTTTATATTACCGATGGAAGATGTACACGAAAACCGCTCTATTCCGGCTGAAACGTCGATATATGCAATAAAAACAGAACTTCCCCCCTTTTCAATAACTTACTCAGTATTTTATCGAGAAACAAATAGTTGATTGAAAATGAAGTATTTAAGGTTATTATCTATTCAATTATTTGTTTGCATCATTTTTATCGTATATATAATGAATTAATACCCATAAACTGAAAATTAAAAAAAAAAAACGTGGAAAAACAGCAAAATATTGCCTAATTCGATGATATTTTTTTTAAATCACATAGAGGAAAAGGGGATGATAAACGTCAAAATATTGCTAAATTCGATGATTTTTCGTACGAAACACAATGCAAGAAAACTTGCTTAAAATGCAATATTATGCGACATTCTGAGATTTGAAGGCCAAATCACATATCGTGATACTATATGAAATAGTATCGAAATATTGGTAAAAATGAATATATTTACGTAAAATCACACTACATGAAAAACGTGAAAAAAGTCACTATTTTACCATATATGAGGATTTTAACTTCAAATCATAGAGCGAGGTTTCGTATTATTTAGATCCAAGAAAAGACATATGACAATGTTGTTTCCAATACAAATGATAAAAACCAATGTGTTTTCATTAGAATTAACTAAAATGTTCCTGATTTTCCGTTTATATTACCGATGGAAGATGTACACGAAAACCGCTCTATTACAACTGAAACGTCGATATATGCAATAAAAACAGAACTTCCCCCTTTTTCAATAACTTACTCAGTATTTTATCGAGAAACAAATAGTTGATTGCAAATGAAGTATTTAAGGTTATTATCTAATCAACTATGTGTTTGCATCATTTTTATCGTATATATAATGAATTAATACCCATAAACTGAAAATTCAAAAAAACGTGGAAAAACGGCAAAATATTGCCTATTTCGATGATATTTTGTTTAAATCACATAGAGGAAAAGGGGATGATAAACGTCAAAATATTGCTAAATTCGATGATTTTTCGTACGAAACAAAATGCAAGAAAACTTGCTTAAAATGCAATATTACGCGAAATTCTGAGATTTGAAGGCCAAATCACATATCGTGATACTACATGAAATAGTATCGAAATATTCGTAAAAACGAATATATTTACGTAAAATAACACTACATGAAAAAAGTCACTATTTTACCATATATGAGGATTTTAACTTCAAATCATGGAGCGAGGTTTCGTATTATTTAGATCCAAGAAAAGACATATGACAATGTTGTTCAAATATACAAATGATAAAAACCAATGTGTTTTCATTAGATTTAACTAAAATGTTCCTGATTTTCCGTTTAAATTACCGATGGAAGATGTATACGACAACCGCTCTATTCCGGCTGAAACGTCGATATATGCAATAAAAACAGAACTTCTCCCCTTTTCAATATCTTACTCAGTATTTTAACGAGAAACAAATAGTTGATTGAAAATGAAGTATTTAAGGTCTAATCAATCTAATCAATCTAATAAATAAGGTCTTATCTAATCAATTATGTGTTTGCATCATTTTTATCGTATATATAATGAATTAATACCCATAAACTAAAAATTCAAAAAACGTGGAAAAACTGCAAAATATTGCCTAATTCGATGATATTTTGTTTAAATCACAGAGGAAAAAGAGATGATCAACGTCAAAATATTGCTAAATTCGGTGATTTTTCGTACGAAACAAAATGCAAGAAAACTTGCTTAAAATGCAATATTATGCGACATTCTGACATTTGAAGGCCAAACCACATATCGTGATACTACATAAAATAGTATCGAAATATTGGTAAAAATTAATATATTTGCGTAATATCAAACTACATGATTAACGTGAAAAAGTCACTATTTTACCATATTTGAGGATTTTAACTTCAAATCATAGAGCGTGGTTTCGTATTATTTAGATCTAAAAAAAGACATATGACAATGTTGTTTTCAATACAAATGATAAAAAACAATGTCTTTTCATTAGATATAACTAAAATGTTCCTGATTTTCCGTTTATATTACAGATGGAAGATACACGTAAAACCGCTCTAATCCGGCTGAAACGTCGATATATGCAATAAAAACCGAACTTCTCCCCTCTTCAATATCCTACTCAGTATTTTAACGAGAAACAAATAGTTGATTGGAAATGAAGTATTCAAGGATATTTTCTAATCAATTATGTGTTTGCATCATTTATAACGTATATTTATTGAATTAATACCCATAGACTTAAAATTCACAAAACTTGGAAAAACGGCAAAATATTGCCTAATTCGATGATATTTGGTTTATTCCCATAAAGGAAAAGGAGATGATAAACGTCAAAATATTGCTAAATTCGAGGATTTTTCGTACGACACAAAATGCAAGAAAACTTGCTTAAAATGCAATATTACGCGAAATTCTGAGATTTGAAGGCCAAATCACGTATCGTGATACTACATGAAATAGTATCGAAATATTGGTAAAAATGAATGTATTTACGTAAAATCACACTACATGAAAAACGTGAAAAAAGTCACTATTTTACCATATATGAGGATTTTAACTTCAAATCATAGAGCGAGGTTTCGTATTATTTAGATCCAAGAAAAGACATATGACAATGTTGTTTCCAATACAAATGATAAAAACCAATGTGTTTTCATTAGAATTAACTAAAATGTTCCTGATTTTCCGTTTATATTACCGATGGAAGATGTACACGAAAACCGCTCTATTCCGGCTGAAACGTCGATATATGCAATAAAAACAGAACTTCCCCCCTTTTCAATAACTTACTCAGTATTTTCTCGAGAAACAAATAGTTGATTGAAAATGAAGTATTTAAGGTTATTATCTAATCAATTATGTGTTTGCATCATTTTTATCGTATATATAATGAATTAATACCCATAAACTGAAAATTCAAAAAAACGTGGAAAAACAGCAAAATATTGCCTAATTCGATGATATTTTTTTTTTATCACATAGAGGAAAAGGGGATGATAAACGTCAAAATATTGCTAAATTCGATGATTTTTCGTACGAAACAAAATGCAAGAAAACTTGCTTAAAATGCAATATTATGCGACATTCTGAGATTTGAAGGCCAAATTACATATCGTGATACTACATGAAATAGTATCGAAATATTGGTAAAAATGAATATATTTACGTAAAATCACACTACATGAAAAACGTGAAAAAAGTCACTATTTTACCATACATGAGGATTTTAACTTCAAATCATAGAGCGAGGTTTCGTATTATTTAGATCCAAGAAAAGACATATGACAATGTTGTTTCCAATACAAATGATAAAAACCAATGTGTTTTCATTAGAATTAACTAAAATGTTCCTGATTTTCCGTTTATATTACCGATGGAAGATGTACACGTAAAACCGCTCTAATCCGGCTGAAACGTCGATATATGCAATAAAAAACGAACTTCTCCCCTCTTCAATATTCTACTCAGTATTTTAACGAAAAACAAATGGTTGATTGAAAATGAAGTATTTAAGGTTAATTTCTAATCAATTATGTGTTTGCATCATTTGTATCGTATATTTATTGAATTAATACCCATAGACAGAAAATTCACAAAACTTGGAAAAACGGCAAAATATTGCCTAATTCGATGATATTTTGTTTAATTCACATAAAGGAAAAGGAGATGATAAACGTCAAAATATTGCTATATTCGATGATTTTTCGTACGAAACAAAATGCAAGAAAACTTGCTTAAAATGCAATATTATGCGAAATTCTGAGATTTGAAGGCCAAATCACATATCATGATACGACATGAAATAGTATCGAAATATTGTTAAAACGAATATATTTACGTAAAATCACAATACATGAAAAAAGTCACTATTTTACCATTTATGAGGATTTTAACTTCAAATCATGGAGCGAGGTTTCGTATTATTTAGGTCCAAGAAAAGACATATGACAATGTTGTTTTTATATACAAATGATAAAAACCAATGTGTTTTCATTAGAATTAACTAAAATGTTCCTGATTTTCCGTTTATATTACCGATGGAAGATAAACACGAACACCGCTCTATTCCGGCTGAAACGTCGATATATGCAATAAAAACAGAACTTCTCCTCTTTTCAATATCCTACTCAGTATTTTAACGAGAAACAAATAGTTGATTGAAAATGAAGTATTTAAGGTTATTATCTAATCAATTATCTGCTTGCATCATTTTTATCGTATATATAATGAATTAATACCCATAAACTGAAAATTCAAAAAAAACGTGGAAAAACAGCAAAATATTGCCTAATTCGATGATATTTTTTTAAATCACATAGAGGAAAAGGGGATGATAAACGTCAAAATATTGCTAAATTCGATGATTTTTCGTACGAAACAAAATGCAAGAAAACTTGCTTAAAATGCAATATTACGCGAAATTCTGAGATTTGAAGGCCAAATCACCTATCGTGATACTACATGAAATAGTATCGAAATATTCGTAAAAACGAATATATTTACGTAAAATAACATCACATGAAAAAAGTCACTATTTTACCATATATGAGGATTTTGACTTCAAATCATGGAGCGAGGTTTCGTATTATTTAGATCCTAGAAAAGACATATGACAATGTTGTTCAAATATACAAATGATGAAAACCAATGTGTTTTCATTAGAATTAACTAAAATGTTCCTGATTTTCCGTTTAAATTACCGATAGAAGATGTACACGAAAACCGCTCTATTCCGGCAGAAACGTCGATATATGCAATAAAAACCGAACTTCTCCCCTCTTCAAAATCCTACTCAGTATTTTAACGAGAAACAAATGGTTGATTGAAAATGAAGTATTTAAGGTTATTTTCTAATCAATTATGTGTTTGCATCATTTGTATCGTATATTTATTGAATTAATACCCATAGACCGAAAATTCACAAAACTTGGAAAAACGGCCGAATATTGCCTAATTCGATGATATTTTGTTTATTCCCACAAAAGAAAAGGAGATAATAAACGTCAAAATATTGCTAAATTCGATGATTTTTCGTACGAAACAAAATGCAAGAAAACTTGCTTAAAATGTAATATTACGCAAAATTCTGAGATTTGAAGGCCAAATCACGTATCGTGATACTACATGAAATAGTATCGAAATATTGGTAAAAACGAATATATTTACGTAAAATCACACTACATGAAAAACGTGAAAAAATCACTATTTTACCATATATGAAGATTTTAACTTCAAATCATAGAGCGAGGTTTCGTATTATTTAGATCCATGAAAAGACATATGACAATGTTGTTTCCAATTCAAATGATAAAAACCAATGTGTTTTCATTAGAATTAACTAAAATGTTCCTGATTTTCCGTTTATATTACCGATGGAAGATGTACACGAAAACCGCTCTTTTCCGGCTGAAACGTTGATATATGCAATAAAAACCGAACTTCTCCCCTCTTCAATATCCTACTCGGTACTTTAACGAGAAACAAATGGTTGATTGAAAATTAAGTATTTAATTTTAATTTCTAATCAATTAAGTGTTTGCATAATTTTTATCGTATATTTATTGAATTAATTCCCATAGACTGAAAATTCACAAAAATGTGGAAAAACGGCAAAATATTGCCTAATTCGATGATATTTTGTTTAAATCACATGAAGGAAAAGGAGATGATAAACGTCAAAATATTGCTAAATTCGGTGATTTTTCGTACGAAACAAAATGCAAGAAAACTTGCTTAAAATGCAATATTACGCGAAATTCTGAGATTTGAAGGCCAAATCACATATCGTGATACTACATGAAATAGTATCGAAATATTGGTAAAAATTAATATATTTGCGTAATATCAAACTACATGATTAACGTGAAAAAGTCACTATTTTACCATATATGAGGAATTTAACTTCAAATCATAGAGCGAGGTTTCGTATTATATAGATCCAAGAAAAGACATATGACAATGTTGTTTCCAATACAAATGATAAAAACCAATGTGTTTTCATTAGAATTAACTAAAATGTTCCTGATTTTCCGTTTATATTACCGATGGAAGATGTACACGAAAACCGCTCTATTCCGGCTGAAACGTCGATATATGCAATACAAACCGAACTTCTCCCCTCTTCAATATCCTACTCGGTATTTTAACGAGAAACAAATGGTTGATTGAAAGTGAAGTATTTAAGGTTAATTTCTAATCAATTATGTGTTTGCATCATTTTTATCGTATATTTATTGAATTTATACCCATAGACTGAAAATTCAAAAAAACGTGGAAAAACGGCAAAATATTGCCTAATTCGATGATATTGTGTTTAATTCACATAAAGGAAAAGGAAATGATAAACGTCAAAATATTGCTAAATTCGGTGATTTTTCGTACGAAACAAAATGCAAGAAAACTTGCTTAAAATGCAATATTACGCGAAATTCTGAGATTTGAAGGCCAAATCACATATCGTGATACTACATGAAATAGTATCGAAATATTCGTAAAACGAATATATTTACGTAAAATAACACTACATGAAAAAAGTCACTATTTTGCCATATATGAGGATTTTAACTTCAAATCATGGAGCGAGGTTTCGTATTATTTAGATCCAAGAAAAGACATATGACAATGTTGTTCATATATGCAAATGATAAAAACCAATGTGTTTTCATTAGAATTAACTAAAATGTTCCTGATTTTCCGTTTAAATTACCATAGAAGATGTATACGAAAACCGCTCTATTCCGGCTGAAACGTCGATATATGCAATAAAAACAGAACTTCTCCCCTTTTCAATATCTTACTCAGTATTTTAACGAGAAACAAATAGTTGATTGAAAATGAAGTATTTAAGGTTATTATCTAATCAATTATGTGTTTGCATCATTTTTATCGTATATATAATGAATTAATACCCATAAACTAAAAATTCAAAAAAACGTGGAAAAACGGCAAAATATTGCCTAATTCGATGATATTTTGTTTAAATCACATAGAGGAAAAAGAGATGATGAAAGTAAAAATATTGCTAAATTCGGAGATTTTTCGTACGATACAAAATGCAAGAAAACTTGCTTAAAATGCAATATTATGCGACATTCTGAGATTTGAAGGCCAAATCACATATCGTGATACTACATGAAATAGTATCGAAATATTGGTAAAAATTAATATATTTGCGGAATATCGAACTACATGATTAACGTGAAAAAGTCACTATTTTACCATATTTGAGGATTTTAACTTCAAATCATAGAGCGAGGTTTCGTATTATTTTGATCCAAGAAAAGACATATGACAATGTTGTTTCAATACAAATGATAAAAAACAATGTGTTTTCATTAGAATTAACTAAAATGTTCCTGATTTTCCGTTTATATTACAGATGGAAGATGTACACGTAAAACCGCTCTAATCCGGCTGAAACGTCGATATATGGAATAAAAACCGAACTTCTCCCCTCTTGAATATCCTACTCAGTATTTTAACGAGAAACAAATGGTTGATTGAAAATGAAGTACTTAAGGTTATTTTCTAATCAATTATGTGTTTGCATCATTTTTATCGTATATTTATTGAATTAATACCCATAGACTGAAAATTCACAAAAACGTGGAAAAACGGCAAAATATTGCCTAATTCGATGATATTTTGTTTAAATCACATAAAGGAAAAGGAGATGATAAACGTTAAAATATTGCTAAATTCGGTGATTTTTCGTACGAAACAAAATGCAAGAAAACTTGCTTAAAATGCAATATTACGCGAAATTCTGAGATTTGAAGGCCAAATCACATATCGTGATACTACATGAAATAGTATCGAAATATTCGTAAAACGAATATATTTACGTAAAATAACACTACATGAAAATAGTCACTATTTTACCATATATGAGGATTTTAACTTCAAATCATGAAGCGAGGTTTCGTATTATTTAGATCCAAGAAAAGACATATGACAATGTTGTTCAAATATACAAATGATAAAAACCAATGTGTTTTGATTAGAATTAACTAAAATGTTCCTGATTTTCCGTTTAAATTACCGATGGAAGATGTACACGAAAACTGCTCTATTCCGGCTGAAACGTCGATATATGCAATAAAAACAGAACTTCTCCCCTTTTCAATATCTTACTCAGTATTTTAACGAGAAACAAATAGTTGATTGAAAATGAAGTATTTAAGGTTATTATCTAATCAATTATGTGTTTGCATCATTTTTATCGTATATATAATGAATTAATACCCATAAACTAAAAATTCAAAAAAACGTGGAAAAACGGCAAAATATTGCCTAATTCGATGATATTTTGTTTAAATTACATAGAGGAAAAAGAGATGATGAACGTCAAAATATTGCTAAATTCGGAGATTTTTCGTACGATACAAAATGCAAGAAAACTTGCTTAAAATGCAATATTATGCGACATTCTGAGATTTGAAGGCCAAATCACATATCGTGATACTACATGAAATAGTATCGAAATATTGGTAAAAACTAATATATTTGCGTAATATCGAACTACATGATTAACGTGAAAAAGTCACTATTTTACCATATTTGAGGATTTTAACTTCAAATCATAGAGCGAGGTTTCGTATTATTTAGATCCATGAAAAGACATATGACAATGTTGTTTCCAATACAAATGATAAAAACCAATGTGTTTTCATTAGAATTAACTAAAATGTTCCTGATTTTCCGTTTATATTACCGATGGAAGATGTACACGAAAACCGCTCTTTTCCGGCTGAAACGTTGATATATGCAATAAAAACCGAACTTCTCCCCTCTTCAATATCCTACTCGGTACTTTAACGAGAAACAAATGGTTGATTGAAAATGAAGTATTTAATTTTAATTTCTAATCAATTAAGTGTTTGCATCATTTTTATCGTATATTTATTGAATTAATTCCCATAGACTGAAAATTCACAAAAACGTGGAAAAACGGCAAAATATTGCCTAATTCGATGATATTTTGTTTAAATCACATAGAGGAAAAAGAGATGATAAACGTCAAAATATTGCTAAATTCGGTGATTTTTCGTACGAAACAAAATGCAAGAAAACTTGCTTAAAATGCAATATTATGCGACATTCTGAGATTTGAAGGCCAAATCACATATCGTGATACTACATGAAATAGTATCGAAATATTGGTAAAAATTAATATATTTGCGTAATATCAAACTACATGATTAACGTGAAAAAGTCACTATTTTACCATATTTGAGGATTTTAACTTCAAATCATAGAGCGAGGTTTCGTATTATTTAGATCCAAGAAAAGACATATGACAATGTTGTTTCCAATACAAATGATAAAAAACAATGTGTTTTCATTAGAATTAACTAAAATGTTCCTGATTTTCCGTTTATATTACAGATGGAAGATGTAAAATCACACTGCATGAAAAACGTGAAAAAAGTCACTATTTTACCATATATGAGGATTTTAACATCAAATCATAGAGCGAGGTTTCGTATTATTTAGATCCAAGAAAAGACATATGACAATGTTGTT
Source organism: Procambarus clarkii (assembly GCF_040958095.1). NCBI lineage: Eukaryota > Metazoa > Arthropoda > Malacostraca > Decapoda > Cambaridae > Procambarus > Procambarus clarkii. The sequence goes on from NC_091177.1 coordinate 19,241,402, forward strand.
TCCAATACAAATGATAAAAACCAATGTGTTTTCATAAGAATTTACTAAAATGTTCCTGATTTTCCGTTTATATTACAGATGAAAGATGTACACGAAAACCGCTCTATTACAGCTGAAACGTCGATATATGCAATATAAACAGAACTTCCCCCCTTTTAAATAACTTACTCAGTATTTTATCGAGAAACAAATAGTTGATTGAAAATGAAGTATTTAAGGTTATTATCTAATCAACTATGTGTTTGCATCATTTTTATCGTATATATAATGAATTATTACCTATAAACTGAAAATTCAAAAAAACGTGGAAAAACGGCAAAATATTGCCTAATTCGATGATATTTTGTTTAAATCACATAGAGGAAAAGGGGATGATAAACGTCAAAATATTGCTAAATTTGGTGATTTTTCGTACGAAACAAAATGCAAGAAAACTTGCTTAAAATGCAATATTACGCGAAATTCTGAGATTTGAAGGCCAAATCACATATCGTGATACTACATGAAATAGTATCGAAATATTCGTAAAACGAATATATTTACGTAAAATAACACTACATGAAAAAAGTCACTATTTTGCCATATATGAGGATTTTAACTTCAAATCATGGAGCGAGGTTTCGTATTATTTAGATCCAAGAAAAGACATATGACAATGTTGTTCATATATACAAATGATAAAAACCAATGTGTTTTCATTAGAATTAACTAAAATGTTCCTGATTTTTAGTTTAAATTACCGATGGAAGATGTATACGAAAACCGCTCTATTCCGGCTGAAACGTCGATATATGCAATAAAAACAGAACTTCTCCCCTTTTCAATATCTTACTCAGTATTTTAACGAGAAACAAATAGTTGATTGAAAATGAAGTATTTAAGGTTATTATCTAATCAATTATGTGTTTGCATCATTTTTATCGTATATATAATGAATTAATACCCATAAACTAAAAATTCAAAAAAACGTGGAAAAACGGCAAAATATTGCCTAATTCGATGATATTTTGTTTAAATCACATAGAGGAAAAAGAGATGATGAAAGTAAAAATATTGCTAAATTCGGAGATTTTTCGTACGATACAAAATGCAAGAAAACTTGCTTAAAATGCAATATTATGCGACATTCTGAGATTTGAAGGCCAAATCACATATCGTGATACTACATGAAATAGTATCGAAATATTGGTAAAAATTAATATATTTGCGTAATATCGAACTACATGATTAACGTGAAAAAGTCACTATTTTACCATATTTGAGGATTTTAACTTCAAATCATAGAGCGAGGTTTCGGATTATTTAGATCCAAGAAAAGACATATGACAATGTTGTTTCCAATACAAATGATAAAAACCAATGTGTTTTCATTAGAATTAACTAAAATGTTCCTGATTTTCCGTTTATATTACCGATGGAAGATGTACACGAAAACCGCTCTTTTCCGGCTGAAACGTTGATATATGCAATAAAAACCGAACTTCTCCCCTCTTCAATATCCTACTCGGTACTTTAACGAGAAACAAATGGTTGATTGAAAATGAAGTATTTAATTTTAATTTCTAATCAATTAAGTGTTTGCATCATTTTTATCGTATATTTATTGAATTAATTCCCATAGACTGAAAATTCACAAAAACGTGGAAAAACGGCAAAATATTGCCTAATTCGATGATATTTTGTTTAAATCACATAGAGGAAAAAGAAATGATAAACGTCAAAATATTGCTAAATTCGGTGATTTTTCGTACGAAACAAAATGCAAGAAAACTTGCTTAAAATGCAATATTATGCGACATTCTGAGATTTGAAGGCCAAATCACATATCGTGATACTACATGAAATAGTATCGAAATATTGGTAAAAATTAATATATTTGCGTAATATCAAACTACATGATTAACGTGAAAAAGTCACTATTTTACCATATTTGAGGATTTTAACTTCAAATCATAGAGCGAGGTTTCGTATTATTTAGATCCAAGAAAAGACATATGACAATGTTGTTTCCAATACAAATGATAAAAAACAATGTGTTTTCATTAGAATTAACTAAAATGTTCCTGATTTTCCGTTTATATTACAGATGGAAGATGTAAAATCACACTGCATGAAAAACGTGAAAAAAGTCACTATTTTACCATATATGAGGATTTTAACATCAAATCATAGAGCGAGGTTTCGTATTATTTAGATCCAAGAAAAGACATATGACAATGTTGTTTCCAATACAAATGATAAAAACCAATGTGTTTTCATAAGAATTTACTAAAATGTTCCTGATTTTCCGTTTATATTACAGATGAAAGATGTACACGAAAACCGCTCTATTACAGCTGAAACGTCGATATATGCAATATAAACAGAACTTCCCCCCTTTTAAATAACTTACTCAGTATTTTATCGAGAAACAAATAGTTGATTGAAAATGAAGTATTTAAGGTTATTATCTAATCAACTATGTGTTTGCATCATTTTTATCGTATATATAATGAATTATTACCTATAAACTGAAAATTCAAAAAAACGTGGAAAAACGGCAAAATATTGCCTAATTCGATGATATTTTGTTTAAATCACATAGAGGAAAAGGGGATGATAAACGTCAAAATATTGCTAAATTTGGTGATTTTTCGTACGAAACAAAATGCAAGAAAACTTGCTTAAAATGCAATATTACGCGAAATTCTGAGATTTGAAGGCCAAATCACATATCGTGATACTACATGAAATAGTATCGAAATATTCGTAAAACGAATATATTTACGTAAAATAACACTACATGAAAAAAGTCACTATTTTGCCATATATGAGGATTTTAACTTCAAATCATGGAGCGAGGTTTCGTATTATTTAGATCCAAGAAAAGACATATGACAATGTTGTTCATATATACAAATGATAAAAACCAATGTGTTTTCATTAGAATTAACTAAAATGTTCCTGATTTTTAGTTTAAATTACCGATGGAAGATGTATACGAAAACCGCTCTATTCCGGCTGAAACGTCGATATATGCAATAAAAACAGAACTTCTCCCCTTTTCAATATCTTACTCAGTATTTTAACGAGAAACAAATAGTTGATTGAAAATGAAGTATTTAAGGTTATTATCTAATCAATTATGTGTTTGCATCATTTTTATCGTATATATAATGAATTAATACCCATAAACTAAAAATTCAAAAAAACGTGGAAAAACGGCAAAATATTGCCTAATTCGATGATATTTTGTTTAAATCACATAGAGGAAAAAGAGATGATGAAAGTAAAAATATTGCTAAATTCGGAGATTTTTCGTACGATACAAAATGCAAGAAAACTTGCTTAAAATGCAATATTATGCGACATTCTGAGATTTGAAGGCCAAATCACATATCGTGATACTACATGAAATAGTATCGAAATATTGGTAAAAATTAATATATTTGCGTAATATCGAACTACATGATTAACGTGAAAAAGTCACTATTTTACCATATTTGAGGATTTTAACTTCAAATCATAGAGCGAGGTTTCGTATTATTTAGATCCAAGAAAAGACATATGACAATGTTGTTTCCAATACAAATGATAAAAAACAATGTGTTTTCATTAGAATTAACTAAAATGTTCCTGATTTTCCGTTTATATTACAGATGGAAGATGTACACGTAAAACCGCTCTAATCCGGCTGAAACGTCGATATATGCAATAAAAACTGAACTTCTCCCCTCTTCAAAATCCTACTTAGTATTTTAACGAGAAACAAATGGTTGATTGAAAATGAAGTATTTAAGGTTATTTTCTAATCAATTATGTGTTTGCATCATTTGTATCGTATATTTATTGAATTAATACCCATAGACCGAAAATTCACAAAACTTGGAAAAACGGCCGAATATTGCCTAATTCGATGATATTTTGTTTATTCCTATAAAGGAAAAGGAGATAATAAACGTCAAAATTTTGCTAAATTCGATGATTTTTCGTACGAAACACAATGCAAGAAAACTTGCTTAAAATGCAATATTACGCGAAATTCTGATATTTGAAGGCCAAATCACGTATCGTGATACTACATGAAATAGTATCGAAATATTGGTAAAAACGAATATATTTACGTAAAATCACACTACATGAAAAACGTGAAAAAAATCACTATTTTACCCTATATGAGGATTTTAACTTCAAATCATAGAGCGAGGTTTCGTATTATTTAGATCCATGAAAAGACATATGACAATGTTGTTTCCAATACAAATGATAAAAACCAATGTGTTTTCATTAGAATTAACTAAAATGTTCCTGATTTTCCGTTTATATTACCGATGGAAGATGTACACGAAAACCGCTCTATTCCGGCTGAAACGTCGATATATGCAATAAAACAGAACTTCCCCCCTTTTCAATAACTTACTCAGTATTTTATCGAGAAACAAATAGTTGATTGAAAATGAAGTATTTAAGGTTATTATCTAATCAATTATGTGTTTGCATCATTTTTATCGTATATTTATTGAATTAATACAAATAGACTGAAAATTCACAAAAACGTGGAAAAACGGCAAAATACTGCCTAATTCGATGATATTTTGTTTAAATCACATAAAGAAAAAGGAGATGATAAACGTCAAAATATTGCTAAATTCGGTGATTTTTCGTACGAAACAAAATGCAAGAAAACTTGCTTAAAATGCAATATTACGCGAAATTCTGAGATTTGAAGGCCAAATCACGTATCGTGATACTACATGAAATAGTATCGAAATATTGGTAAAAACGAATATATTTACGTAAAATCACACTACATGAAAAACGTGAAAAAATCACTATTTTACCATATATGAGGATTTTAACTTCAAATCATAGAGCGAGGTTTCGTATTATTTAGATCCATGAAAAGACATATGACAATGTTGTTTCCAATTCAAATGATAAAAACCAATGTGTTTTCATTAGAATTAACTAAAATGTTCCTGATTTTCCGTTTATATTACCGATGGAAGATGTACACGAAAACCGCTCTTTTCCGGCTGAAACGTTGATATATGCAATAAAAACCGAACTTCTCCCCTCTTCAATATCCTACTCGGTACTTTAACGAGAAACAAATGGTTGATTGAAACTGAAGTATTTAATTTTAATTTCTAATCAATTAAGTGTTTGCATCATTTTTATCGTATATTTATTGAATTAATTCCCATAGACTGAAAATTCACAAAAACGTGGAAAAACGGCAAAATATTGCCTAATTCGATGATATTTTGTTTAAATCACATAGAGGAAAAAGAGATGATAAACGTCAAAATATTGCTAAATTCGGTGATTTTTCGTACGAAACAAAATGCAAGAAAACTTGCTTAAAATGCAATATTATGCGACATTCTGAGATTTGAAGGCCAAATCACATATCGTGATACTACATGAAATAGTATCGAAATATTGGTAAAAATTAATATATTTGCGTAATATCAAACTACATGATTAACGTGAAAAAGTCACTATTTTACCATATTTGAGGATTTTAACTTCAAATCATAGAGCGAGGTTTCGTATTATTTAGATCCAAGAAAAGACATATGACAATGCTGTTTCCAATACAAATGATAAAAAACAATGTGCTTTCATTAGAATAAACTAAAATGTTCCTGATTTTCCGTTTATATTACAGATGGAAGATGTAAAATCACACTGCATGAAAAACGTGAAAAAAGTCACTATTTTACCATATATGAGGATTTTAACTTCAAATCATAGAGCGAGGTTTCGTATTATTTAGATCCAAGAAAAGACATATGACAACGTTGTTTCCAATACAAATGATAAAAAACAATGTGTTTTCATTAGAATTAACTAAAATGTTCCTGATTTTCCGTTTATATTACAGATGGAAGATGTAAAATCACACTGCATGAAAAACGTGAAAAAAGTCACTATTTTACCATATATGAGGATTTTAACTTCAAATCATAGAGCGAGGTTTCGTATTATTTAGATCCAAGAAAAGACATATGACAATGTTGTTTCCAATACAAATGATAAAAACCAATGTGTTTTCATTAGAATTATCTAAAATGTTCCTGATTTTCCGTTTATATTACAGATGAAAGATGTACACGAAAACCGCTCTATTACAGCTGAAACGTCGATATATGCAATATAAACAGAACTTCCCCCCTTTTAAATAACTTACTCAGTATTTTATCGAGAAACAAATAGTTGATTGAAAATGAAGTATTTAATGTTATTATCTAATCAACTATGTGTTTGCATCATTTTTATCGTATATATAATGAATTATTACCTATAAACTGAAAATTCAAAAAAACGTGGAAATACGGCAAAATATTGCCTAATTCGATGATATTTTGTTTAAATCACATAGAGGAAAAGGGGATGATAAACGTCAAAATATTGCTAAATTCGATGATTTTTCGTACGAAACAAAATGCAAGAAAAATTACTTAAAATGCAATATTACGCGAAATTCTGAGATTTGAAGGCCAAATCACATATCGTGATACTACATGAAATAGTAACGAAATATTCGTAAAAACGAATATATTTACGTAAAATAACACTACATGAAAAAAGTCATTATTTACCATATATGAGGATTTTAACTTCAAATCATGGAGCGAAGTTTCGTATTATTTAGATCCAAGAAAAGGCATATGACAATGTTGTTCATATATACAAATGATAAAAACCAATGTGTTTTCATTAGAATTAACTAAAATGTTCCTGATTTTCCATTTAAATTACCGATGGAAGATGTACACGTAAAATCGCTATAATCTGGCTGAAACGTCGATATATGCAATACAAACCGAACTTCTCCCCTCTTCAATATTCTACTCAGTATTTTAACGAGAAACAAATGATTGATTGAAAACGAAGTATTTAAGGTTAATTTCTAATCAATTATATGTTTGCATCATTTGTATCGTATATTTATTGAATTAATACACATAGACTGAAAATTCACAAAACTTGGAAAAACAGCAAAATATTGCCTAATTCGATGATATTTTGTATAATTCACATAAAGGAAAAGGAGATGATAAACGTCAAAATATTGCTAAATTCGATGATTTTTCGTATGAAACATAATGCAAGAAAACTTGCTTAAAATGCAATATTACGCAAAATTCTGAGATTTGAAGGCCAAATCACGTATCGTTATATTACATGAAATAGTATCGAAATATTGGTAAAACGCATATATTTACGTAAAATCACACTACATGAAAAACGTGAAAAAAGTCACTATTTTACCATATATGAGGATTTTAACTTCAAATCATAGATCGAGGTTTCGTATTATTTAGATCCAAGAAAAGACATATGACAATGTTGTTTCCAATACAAATGATAAAAACCAATGTGTTTTCATTTGAATTAACTAAAATGTTCCTGATTTTCCGTTTATATTACCGATGGAAGATGTACACGAAAACCGCTCTATTACGGCTTAAACGTCGATATATGCAATAAAAACAGAACTTTCCCCCTTTTCAATAACTTACTCAGTATTTTATCGAGAAACAAATAGTTGATTGAAAATGAAGTATTTAAAGTTATTATCTAATCAATTATGTGTTTGCATCATTTTTATCGTAGATATAATGAATTAATACCCATAAACTGAAAATTCAAAAAAGCGTGGAAAAACGGCAAAATATTGCCTAATTCGATGATATTTTGTTTAAATCACATAGAAGAAAAGGGGATGATAAACGTCAAAATATTGCTAAGTTCGATGATTTTTCGTACGAAACAAAATGCAAGAAAACTTGCTTAAAATGCAATATTACGCGAAATTCTGAGATTTGAAGGCCAAATCACATATCGTGATACTATATGAAATAGTATCGAAATATTCGTAAAAACGAATATATTTACGTAAAATAACACTACATGAAAAAAGTCATTATTTTACCATATATGAGGATTTTAACTTCAAATCATGGAGCGAAGTTTCGTATTATTTAGATCCAAGAAAAGACATATGACAATGTTGTTCAAATATACAAATGATAAAAACCAATGTGTTTTCATTAGAATTAACTAAAATGTTCCTGATTTTCCGTTTATATTACCGATGGAAGATGTACACGAAAACCACTCTATTCCGGCTGAAACGTCGATATATGCAAAAAAACCGAACTTCTCCCCTCTTCAATATCCTACTCGGTATTTTAACGAGAAACAAATGGTTGATTGAAAATGAAGTATTTAAGGTAAATTTCTAATCAATTATGTGTTTGCATCATTTTTATCGTATATTTATTGAATTAATACCCATAGACTGAAAATTCACAAAAACGTGGAAAAACGGCAAAATATTGCCTAATTCGATGATATTTTGTTTAAATCACATAAAGGAAAAGGAGATGATAAACATCAACATATTGCTAAATTCGGTGATTTTTCGTACGAAACAAAATGCAAGAAAACTTGCTTAAAATGCAATATTACGCGAAATTCTGAGATTTGAAGGCCAAATCACCTATCGTGATACTACATGAAATAGTATCGAAATATTCGTAAAAACAAATATATTTACGTAAAATAACACTACATGAAAAAAGTCACTATTTTACCATATATGAGGATTTTAACTTCAAATCATGGAGCGAGGTTTCGTATTATTTAGATCAAAGAAAAGACATATGACAATGTTGTTCAAATATACAAATGATGAAAACCAATGTGTTTTCATTAGAATTAACTAAAATGTTCCTGATTTTCCGTTTAAATTACCGATGGAAGATGTACACGAAAACCGCTCTATTCCGGCTGAAACGTCGATATATGCAATAAAAACAGAACTTCTCCCCTTTTCAATATCTTACTCAGTATTTTAACGAGAAACAAATAGTTGATTGAAAATGAAGTATTTAAGGTTATTATCTAATCAATTATGTGTTTGCATCATTTTTATCGTATATATAATGAATTAATACGCATAAACTAAAAATTCAAAAAAACGTGGAAAAACGGCAAAATATTGCCTAATTCAATAATATTTTGTTTAAATCACATAGAGGAAAAAGAGATGATAAACGTCAAAAAATTGCTAAATTCGGTGATTTTTCGTACGAAACAAAATGCAAGAAAACTTGCTTAAAATGCAATATTATGTGACATTCTGAGATTTGAAGGCCAAATCACATATCGTGATACTACATGAAATAGTATCGAAATATTGGTAAAAATTAATATATTTGCGTAATATCAACATAAGAACATAAGAACATAAGAACAAAGGTAACTGCAGAAGGCCTATTGGCCCATACGAGGCAGCTCCTATTCTATAACCACCCAATCCCACTCATATACTTGTCCAACCCGTGCTTGAAACAATCGAGGGACCCACTACAATCTGAGGGATCAAACTACATGATTAACGTGAAAAAGTCACTATTTTACCATATTTGAGGATTTTAACTTCAAATCATTGAGCGAGGTTTCGTATTATTTAGATCCAAGAAAAGACATATGACAATGTTGTTTCCAATACAAATGATAAAAACCAATGTGTTTTCATTAGAATTACCTAAAATGTTCCTGATTTTCCGTTATATTACCGATGGAAGATGTACACGTAAAACCGCTCAATCCGGCTGAAACGTCGATATATGCAATAAAAACCGAACTTCTCCCCTTTTCAATATCCTACTCAATATTTTAACGAGAAACAAATGGTTGATTGAAAATGAAGTATTTAAGGTAAATTTCTAATCAATTATGTGTTTGCATCATTTTTATCGTATATATACTGAATTAATACCCATAGACTGAAAATTCACAAAATGGTGGAAAAACGGCAAATCATTGCCTAATTCGATGATATTTTGTTTAAATCACATAAAGGAAAAGGAGATGATAAACGTCAAAATATTGCTAAATTCGGTGATTTTTCGTACGAAACAAAATGCAAGAAAACTTGCTTAAAATGCAATATTACGCGAAATTCTGATATATGAAGGCCAAATCACATATCGTGATACTACATGAAATAGTATCGAAATATGCGTAAAAACGAATATATTTACGTAAAATAGCACTATATGAAAAAAGTCACTATTTTACCATATATGAGGATTTTAACTTCAAATCATGGAGCGAGGTTTCGTATTATTTAGATCCAAGAAAAGACATATGACAATGTTGTTCAAATATACAAATGATAAAAACCAATGTGTTTTCATTAGATTTAACTAAAATGTTCCTGATTTTACGTTTATATTACCGATGGAAGATGTACACGAAAACCGCTCTATTCCGGCTGAAACGTCGATATATGCAATAAAAACAGAACTTCTCCCCTTTTCAATATCTTACTCAGTATTTTAACGAGAAACAAATAGTTGTTTGAAAATGAAGTATTTAAGGTTATTATCTAATCAATTATGTGTTTGCATCATTTTTATCGTATATATAATGAATTAATACCCATAAACTGAAAATTAAAAAAAAACGTGGAAAAACGGCAAAATATTGCCTAATTCGATGATATTTTGTTTAGGTCACATAGAGGAAAAAGAGATGATAAACGTCAAAATATTGCTAAATTCGGTGATTTTTCGTAGGAAACAAAATGCCAGAAAACTTGCTTAAAATGCAATATTATGCGACATTCTGAGATTTCAAGGCCAAATCACATATCGTGATACTACATGAAATAGTATCGAAATATTGGTAAAAATGAATATATTTACGTAATATCAAACTACATGATTAACGTGAAAAAGTCACTATTTTACCATATTTGTGGATTTTAACTTCAAATCATAGAGCGAGGTTTCGTATTATTTAGATCCAAGAAAAGACATATGACAATGTTGCTTCCAATAAAAACCGAACTTCTCCCCTTTTCAATATCCTGCTCAGTATTTTAACGAGAAACAAATGGTTGATTGAAAATGAAGTATTTAAGGTTAATTTCTAATCAATTATGTGTTTGCTTCATTTTTATCGTATATTTAATGAATTAATACCCATAGATTGAAATTAAGGTGATTTAAAATCCTCATATATGGTAAAATAGTGACTTTTTTCACGTTTTTCATGTAGTGTGATTTTACGTAAATATATTCATTTTTACCAATATTTCGATACTATTTCATGTAGTATCACGATACGTGATTTGGCATTCAAATCTCAGAATTTCGCGTAATATTGCATTTTAAGCAAGTTTTCTTGCATTTTGTGTCGTACGAAAAATCCTCGAATTTAGCAATATTTTGACGTTTATCATCTCCTTTTCCTTTATGGGAACAAACAAAATATCATCGAATTAGGCAATATTTTGCCGTTTTTCCAAGTTTTGTGAATTTTAAGTCTATGGGTATTAATTCAATAAATATACGTTATAAATGATGCAAACACATAATTGATTAGAAAATATCCTTGAATACTTCATTTTCAATCAACTATTTGTTTCTCGTTAAAATACTGAGTAGGATATTGAAGAGGGGAGAAGTTCGGTTTTTATTGCATATATCGACGTTTCAGCCGGATTAGAGCGGTTTTACGTGTACATCTTCCATCTGTAATATAAACGGAAAATCAGGAACATTTTAGTTATATCTAATGAAAACACATTGTTTTTTATCATTTGTATTGAAAACAACATTGTCTTATGTCTTTTTTTAGATCTAAATAATACGAAACCACGCTCTATGATTTGAAGTTAAAATCCTCAAATATGGTAAAATAGTGACTTTTTCACGTTAATCATGTAGTTTGATATTACGCAAATATATTAATTTTTACCAATATTTCGATACTATTTTATGTAGTATCACGATATGTGATTTGGCCTTCAAATCTCAGAATGTCGCATAATATTGCATTTTAAGCAAGTTTTCTTGCATTATGTTTCGTACGAAAAATCACCGAATTTAGCAATATTTTGACGTTGATCATCTCTTTTTCCTCTGTGATTTAAACAAAATATCATCGAATTAGGCAATATTTTGCAGTTTTTCCACGTTTTTTTGAATTTTTAGTTTATGGGTATTAATTCATTATATATACGATAAAAATGATGCAAACACATAAATGATTAGATAAGACCTTATTTATTAGATTGATTAGATTGATTAGACCTTAAATACTTCATTTTCAATCAACTATTTGTTTCTCGTTAAAATACTGAGTAAGATATTGAAAAGGGGAGAAGTTCTGTTTTTATTGCATATATCGACGTTTCAGCCGGAATAGAGCGGTTTTCGTATACATCTTCCATCGGTAATTTAAACGGAAAATCAGGAACATTTTAGTTAAATCTAATGAAAACACATTGGTTTTTATCATTTGTATATTTGAACAACATTGTCATATGTCTTTTCTTGGATCTAAATAATACGAAACCTCGCTCCATGATATGAAGTTAAAATCCTCATATATGGTAAAATAGTGACTTTTTTCATGTAGTGTTATTTTACGTAAATATATTCGTTTTACGAATATTTCGATACTATTTCATGTAGTATCACGATATGTGATTTGGCCTTCAAATCTCAGAATTTCGCGTAATATTGCATTTTAAGCAAGTTTTCTTGCATTTTGTTTCGTACGAAAAATCATCGAATTTTGCAATATTTTGACGTTTATCATCCCCTTTTCCTCTATGTGATTTAAACAAAATATCATCGAAATAGGCAATATTTTGCCGTTTTTCCACGTTTTTTTGAATTTTCAGTTTATGGGTATTAATTCATTATATATACGATAAAAATGATGCAAACACATAGTTGATTAGATAATAACCTTAAATACTTCATTTTCAATCAACTATTTGTTTCTCGATAAAATACTGAGTAAGTTATTGAAAAAGGGGGAAGTTCTGTTTTTATTGCATATATCGACGTTTCAGTTGTAATAGAGCGGTTTTCGTGTACATCTTCCATCGGTAATATAAACGGAAAATCAGGAACATTTTAGTTAATTCTAATGAAAACACATTGGTTTTTATCATTTGTATTGGAAACAACATTGTCATATGTCTTTTCTTGGATCTAAATAATACGAAACCTCGCTCTATGATTTGAAGTTAAAATCCTCAAATATGGTAAAATAATGACTTTTTCACGTTAATCATGTAGTTTGATATTACGTAAATATATTCATTTTTACCAATATTTCGATACTATTTCATGTAGTATCACGATATGTGATTTGGCCTTCAAATCTCAGAATGTCGCATAATATTGCATTTTAAGCAAGTTTTCTTGCATTTTGTTTCGTACGAAAAATCATCGAATTTAGCAATATTTTGACGTTTATCATCCCCTTTTCCTCTATGTGATTTAAAAAAAATATCATCGAATTAGGCAATATTTTGCTGTTTTTCCACGTTTTTTTTTAATTTTCAGTTTATGGGTAATAATTCGTTATATATACGATAAAAATGATGCAAACACATAATTGATTAGATAATAACCTTAAATACTTAATTTTCAATCAACTATTTGTTTCTCGATAAAATACTGAGTAAGTTATTGGAAAGGGGGAAGTTCTGTTTTTATTGCATATATCGACGTTTCAGCCGGAATAGAGCGGTTTTCGTGTACATCTTCCATCGGTAATATAAACGGAAAATCAGGAACATTTTAGTTAATTCTAATGAAAACACATTGGTTTCTATCATTTGTATTGGAAACAACATTATCATATGTCTTTTCTTGGATCTAAATAATCCGAAACCTCGCTCTATGATTTGAAGTTAAAATCCTCATATATGGTAAAATAGTGACTTTTTTCACGTTTTTCATGTAGTGTGATTTTACGTAAATAAATTCGTTTTTACCAATATTTCGATACTATTTCATGTAGTATCACAATACGTGATTTGGCCTTCAAATCTCAGAATTTCGCGTAATATTGCATTTTAAGCAAGTTTTCTTGCATTTTGTTTCGTACGAAAAATCCTCGAATTTAGCAATATTTTGACGTTTATCATCTCCTTTTCCTTTATGGGAATAAACAAAATATCATCGAATTAGGCAACATTTTTGCCGTTTTTCCAAGTTTTGTGAATTTTCAGGCTATGGGTATTAATTCAATAAATATACGATACAAATGATGCAAACACATAATTGATTAGAAAATAACCTTAAATACTTCATTTTCAATCAACCATTTGTTTCTCGTTAAAATACTGAGTAGGATATTGAAGAGGGGAGAAATTCGGTTTTTATTGCATATATCGACGTTTCAGCCGGATTAGAGCGGTTTTACCTGTACATCTTCCATCTGTAATATAAACGGAAAATCAGGAACATTTTAGTTAATTCTAATGAAAACACATTGGTTTTTATCATTTGTATTGGAAACAACATTGTCATATGTCTTTTCTTGGATCTAAATAATACGAAACCTCGCTCTATGATTTGAAGTTAAAATCCTCAAATATGGTAAAATAGTGACTTTTTCACGTCAATCATGTAGTTTGATATTACGCAAATATATTAATTTTTACCAATATTTCGATACTATTTCATGTAGTATCACGATATGTGATTTGGCCTTCAAATCTCAGAATGTCGCATAATATTGCATTTTAAGCAAGTTTTCTTGCATTTTGTTTCGTACGAAAAATCACCGAATTTAGCAATATTTCGACGTTTATCATTTCTTTTTCCTCTATGTGATTTAAACAAAATATCATCGAATTAGGCAATATTTTGCCGTTTTTCCACGTTTTTTTGAATTTCTAGTTTATGGGTATTAATTCTTTATATATACGATAAAAATGATGCAAACACATAATTGATTAGAAATTAGCCTTAAATACTTCATTTTCAATCAACCATTTGTTTCTCGTTAAAATACTGAGTAGGATATTGAAGAGGGGAGAAGTTCGGTTTTTATTGCATATATCGACGTTTCAGTCGGATTAGAGCGGTTTTACGTGTACATCTTCCATCTGTAATATAAACGGAAAATCAGGAACATTTTAGTTATATCTAATGAAAACACATTGTTTTTTATCATTTGTATTGAAAACAACATTGTCATATGTCTTTTTTTAGATCTAAATAATACGAAACCACGCTCTATGATTTGAAGTTAAAATCCTCAAATATGGTAAAATAGTGACTTTTTCACGTTAATCATGTAGTTTGATATTACGCAAATATATTAATTTTTACCAATATTTCGATACTATTTTATGTAGTATCACGATATGTGATTTGGCCTTCAAATCTCAGAATGTCGCATAATATTGCATTTTAAGCAAGTTTTCTTGCATTTTGTTTCGTACGAAAAATCACCGAATTTAGCAATATTTTGACGTTGATCATCTCTTTTTCCTCTGTGATTTAAACAAAATATCATCGAATTAGGCAATATTTTGCAGTTTTTCCACGTTTTTTTGAATTTTTAGTTTATGGGTATTAATTCATTATATATACGATAAAAATGATGCAAACACATAATTGATTAGATAAGACCTTATTTATTAGATTGATTAGATTGATTAGACCTTAAATACTTCATTTTCAATCAACTATTTGTTTCTCGTTAAAATACTGAGTAAGATATTGAAAAGGGGAGAAGTTCTGTTTTTATTGCATATATCGACGTTTCAGCCGGAATAGAGCGGTTTTCGTATACATCTTCCATCGGTAATTTAAACGGAAAATCAGGAACATTTTAGTTAAATCTAATGAAAACACATTGGTTTTTATCATTTGTATATTTGAACAACATTGTCATATGTCTTTTCTTGGATCTAAATAATACGAAACCTCGCTCCATGATATGAAGTTAAAATCCTCATATATGGTAAAATAGTGACTTTTTTCATGTAGTGTTATTTTACGTAAATATATTCGTTTTACGAATATTTCGATACTATTTCATGTAGTATCACGATATGTGATTTGGCCTTCAAATCTCAGAATTTCGCGTAATATTGCATTTTAAGCAAGTTTTCTTGCATTTTGTTTCGTACGAAAAATCATCGAATTTTGCAATATTTTGACGTTTATCATCCCCTTTTCCTCTATGTGATTTAAACAAAATATCATCGAAATAGGCAATATTTTGCCGTTTTTCCACGTTTTTTTGAATTTTCAGTTTATGGGTATTAATTCATTATATATACGATAAAAATGATGCAAACACATAGTTGATTAGATAATAACCTTAAATACTTCATTTTCAATCAACTATTTGTTTCTCGATAAAATACTGAGTAAGTTATTGAAAAAGGGGGAAGTTCTGTTTTTATTGCATATATCGACGTTTCAGTTGTAATAGAGCGGTTTTCGTGTACATCTTCCATCGGTAATATAAACGGAAAATCAGAAACATTTTAGTTAATTCTAATGAAAACACATTGGTTTTTATCATTTGTATTGGAAACAACATTGTCATATGTCTTTTCTTGGATCTAAATAATACGAAACCTCGCTCTATGATTTGAAGTTAAAATCCTCATATATGGTAAAATAGTGACTTTTTTCACGTTTTTCATGTAGTGTGATTTTACGTAAATATATTCAATTTTACCAATATTTCGATACTATTTCATGTAGTATCACGATATGTGATTTGGCCTTCAAATCTCAGAATGTCGCATAATATTGCATTTTAAGCAAGTTTTCTTGCATTTTGTTTCGTACGAAAAATCATCGAATTTAGCAATATTTTGACGTTTATCATCCCCTTTTCCTCTATGTGATTTAAAAAAAATATCATCGAAATAGGCAATATTTTGCTGTTTTTCCACGTTTTTTTTTAATTTTCAGTTTATGGGTAATAATTCATTATATATACGATAAAAATGATGCAAACACATAATTGATTAGATAATAACCTTAAATACTTAATTTTCAATCAACTATTTGTTTCTCGATAAAATACTGAGTAAGTTATTGAAAAGGGGGGAAGTTCTGTTTTTATTGCATATATCGACGTTTCAGCCGGAATAGAGCGGTTTTCGTGTACATCTTCCATCGGTAATATAAACGGAAAATCAGGAACATTTTAGTTAATTCTAATGAAAACACATTGGTTTCTATCATTTGTATTGGAAACAACATTATCATATGTCTTTTCTTGGATCTAAATAATCCGAAACCTCGCTCTATGATTTGAAGTTAAAATCCTCATATATGGTAAAATAGTGACTTTTTTCACGTTTTTCATGTAGTGTGATTTTACGTAAATAAATTCGTTTTTACCAATATTTCGATACTATTTCATGTAGTATCACAATACGTGATTTGGCCTTCAAATCTCAGAATTTCGCGTAATATTGCATTTTAAGCAAGTTTTCTTGCATTTTGTTTCGTACGAAAAATCCTCGAATTTAGCAATATTTTGACGTTTATCATCTCCTTTTCCTTTATGGGAATAAACAAAATATCATCGAATTAGGCAACATTTTGCCGTTTTTCCAAGTTTTGTGAATTTTCAGGCTATGGGTATTAATTCAATAAATATACGATACAAATGATGCAAACACATAATTGATTAGAAAATAACCTTAAATACTTCATTTTCAATCAACCATTTGTTTCTCGTTAAAATACTGAGTAGGATATTGAAGAGGGGAGAAATTCGGTTTTTATTGCATATATCGACGTTTCAGCCGGATTAGAGCGGTTTTACCTGTACATCTTCCATCTGTAATATAAACGGAAAATCAGGAACATTTTAGTTAATTCTAATGAAAACACATTGGTTTTTATCATTTGTATTGGAAACAACATTGTCATATGTCTTTTCTTGGATCTAAATAATACGAAACCTCGCTCTATGATTTGAAGTTAAAATCCTCAAATATGGTAAAATAGTGACTTTTTCACGTTAATCATGTAGTTTGATATTACGCAAATATATTAATTTTTACCAATATTTCGATACTATTTCATGTAGTATCACGATATGTGATTTGGCCTTCAAATCTCAGAATGTCGCATAATATTGCATTTTAAGCAAGTTTTCTTGCATTTTGTTTCGTACGAAAAATCACCGAATTTAGCAATATTTCGACGTTTATCATTTCTTTTTCCTCTATGTGATTTAAACAAAATATCATCGAATTAGGCAATATTTTGCCGTTTTTCCACGTTTTTTTGAATTTCTAGTTTATGGGTATTAATTCTTTATATATACGATAAAAATGATGCAAACACATAATTGATTAGATAATAACTTTAAATACTTCATTTTCAATCAACTATTTGTTTCTCGTTAAAATACTGAGTAAGATATTGAAAAGGGGAGAAGTTCTGTTTTTATTGCATATATCGACGTTTCAGCCGGAATAGAGCGGTTTTCGTGTACATCTTCCATCGGTAATTTAAACGGAAAATCAGGAACATTTTAGTTAATTCTAATGAAAACACATTGGTTTTTATCATTTGTATATTTGAACAACATTGTCATATGTCTTTTCTTGGATCTAAATAATACGAAACCTCGCTCCATGATTTGAAGTTAAAATCCTCATATATGGTAAAATAGTTACTTTTTTCATGTAGTGTTATTTTACGTAAATATATTCGTTTTTACGAATATTTCGATACTATTTCATGTAGTATCGCGATATGTGATTTGGCCTTCAAATCTCAGAATGTCGCATAATATTGCATTTTAAGCAAGTTTTCTTGCATTTTGTTTCGTACGAAAAATCACCGAATTTAGCAATATTTCGACGTTTATCATTTCTTTTTCCTCTATGTGATTTAAACAAAATATCATCGAATTAGGCAATATTTTGCCGTTTTTCCACGTTTTTTTGAATTTCTAGTTTATGGGTATTAATTCTTTATATATACGATAAAAATGATGCAAACACATAATTGATTAGAAATTAGCCTTAAATACTTCATTTTCAATCAACCATTTGTTTCTCGTTAAAATACTGAGTAGGATATTGAAGAGGGGAGAAGTTCGGTTTTTATTGCATATATCGACGTTTCAGCCGGATTAGAGCGGTTTTACGTGTACATCTTCCATCTGTAATATAAACGGAAAATCAGGAACATTTTAGTTATATCTAATGAAAACACATTGTTTTTTATCATTTGTATTGAAAACAACATTGTCATATGTCTTTTTTTAGATCTAAATAATACGAAACCACGCTCTATGATTTGAAGTTAAAATCCTCAAATATGGTAAAATAGTGACTTTTTCACGTTAATCATGTAGTTTGATATTACGCAAATATATTAATTTTTACCAATATTTCGATACTATTTTATGTAGTATCACGATATGTGATTTGGCCTTCAAATCTCAGAATGTCGCATAATATTGCATTTTAAGCAAGTTTTCTTGCATTTTGTTTCGTACGAAAAATCACCGAATTTAGCAATATTTTGACGTTGATCATCTCTTTTTCCTCTGTGATTTAAACAAAATATCATCGAATTAGGCAATATTTTGCAGTTTTTCCACGTTTTTTTGAATTTTTAGTTTATGGGTATTAATTCATTATATATACGATAAAAATGATGCAAACACATAATTGATTAGATAAGACCTTATTTATTAGATTGATTAGATTGATTAGACCTTAAATACTTCATTTTCAATCAACTATTTGTTTCTCGTTAAAATACTGAGTAAGATATTGAAAAGGGGAGAAGTTCTGTTTTTATTGCATATATCGACGTTTCAGCCGGAATAGAGCGGTTTTCGTATACATCTTCCATCGGTAATTTAAACGGAAAATCAGGAACATTTTAGTTAAATCTAATGAAAACACATTGGTTTTTATCATTTGTATATTTGAACAACATTGTCATATGTCTTTTCTTGGATCTAAATAATACGCAACCTCGCTCCATGATATGAAGTTAAAATCCTCATATATGGTAAAATAGTGACTTTTTTCATGTAGTGTTATTTTACGTAAATATATTCGTTTTACGAATATTTCGATACTATTTCATGTAGTATCACGATATGTGATTTGGCCTTCAAATCTCAGAATTTCGCGTAATATTGCATTTTAAGCAAGTTTTCTTGCATTTTGTTTCGTACGAAAAATCATCGAATTTTGCAATATTTTGACGTTTATCATCCCCTTTTCCTCTATGTGATTTAAACAAAATATCATCGAAATAGGCAATATTTTGCCGTTTTTCCACGTTTTTTTTAATTTTCAGTTTATGGGTATTAATTCATTATATATACGATAAAAATGATGCAAACACATAGTTGATTAGATAATAACCTTAAATACTTCATTTTCAATCAACTATTTGTTTCTCGATAAAATACTGAGTAAGTTATTGAAAAAGGGGGAAGTTCTGTTTTTATTGCATATATCGACGTTTCAGTTGTAATAGAGCGGTTTTCGTGTACATCTTCCATCGGTAATATAAACGGAAAATCAGGAACATTTTAGTTAATTCTAATGAAAACACATTGGTTTTTATCATTTGTATTGGAAACAACATTGTCATATGTCTTTTCTTGGATCTAAATAATACGAAACCTCGCTCTATGATTTGAAGTTAAAATCCTCATATATGGTAAAATAGTGACTTTTTTCACGTTTTTCATGTAGTGTGATTTTACGTAAATATATTCAATTTTACCAATATTTCGATACTATTTCATGTAGTATCACGATATGTGATTTGGCCTTCAAATCTCAGAATGTCGCATAATATTGCATTTTAAGCAAGTTTTCTTGCATTTTGTTTCGTACGAAAAATCATCGAATTTAGCAATATTTTGACGTTTATCATCCCCTTTTCCTCTATGTGATTTAAAAAAAATATCATCGAAATAGGCAATATTTTGCTGTTTTTCCACGTTTTTTTTTAATTTTCAGTTTATGGGTAATAATTCATTATATATACGATAAAAATGATGCAAACACATAATTGATTAGATAATAACCTTAAATACTTAATTTTCAATCAACTATTTGTTTCTCGATAAAATACTGAGTAAGTTATTGAAAAGGGGGGAAGTTCTGTTTTTATTGCATATATCGACGTTTCAGCCGGAATAGAGCGGTTTTCGTGTACATCTTCCATCGGTAATATAAACGGAAAATCAGGAACATTTTAGTTAATTCTAATGAAAACACATTGGTTTCTATCATTTGTATTGGAAACAACATTATCATATGTCTTTTCTTGGATCTAAATAATCCGAAACCTCGCTCTATGATTTGAAGTTAAAATCCTCATATATGGTAAAATAGTGACTTTTTTCACGTTTTTCATGTAGTGTGATTTTACGTAAATAAATTCGTTTTTACCAATATTTCGATACTATTTCATGTAGTATCACAATACGTGATTTGGCCTTCAAATCTCAGAATTTCGCGTAATATTGCATTTTAAGCAAGTTTTCTTGCATTTTGTTTCGTACGAAAAATCCTCGAATTTAGCAATATTTTGACGTTTATCATCTCCTTTTCCTTTATGGGAATAAACAAAATATCATCGAATTAGGCAACATTTTGCCGTTTTTCCAAGTTTTGTGAATTTTCAGGCTATGGGTATTAATTCAATAAATATACGATACAAATGATGCAAACACATAATTGATTAGAAAATAACCTTAAATACTTCATTTTCAATCAACCATTTGTTTCTCGTTAAAATACTGAGTAGGATATTGAAGAGGGGAGAAATTCGGTTTTTATTGCATATATCGACGTTTCAGCCGGATTAGAGCGGTTTTACCTGTACATCTTCCATCTGTAATATAAACGGAAAAATCAGGAACATTTTAGTTAATTCTAATGAAAACACATTGGTTTTTATCATTTGTATTGGAAACAACATTGTCATATGTCTTTTCTTGGATCTAAATAATACGAAACCTCGCTCTATGATTTGAAGTTAAAATCCTCAAATATGGTAAAATAGTGACTTTTTCACGTTAATCATGTAGTTTGATATTACGCAAATATATTAATTTTTACCAATATTTCGATACTATTTCATGTAGTATCACGATATGTGATTTGGCCTTCAAATCTCAGAATGTCGCATAATATTGCATTTTAAGCAAGTTTTCTTGCATTTTGTTTCGTACGAAAAATCACCGAATTTAGCAATATTTCGACGTTTATCATTTCTTTTTCCTCTATGTGATTTAAACAAAATATCATCGAATTAGGCAATATTTTGCCGTTTTTCCACGTTTTTTTGAATTTCTAGTTTATGGGTATTAATTCTTTATATATACGATAAAAATGATGCAAACACATAATTGATTAGATAATAACTTTAAATACTTCATTTTCAATCAACTATTTGTTTCTCGTTAAAATACTGAGTAAGATATTGAAAAGGGGAGAAGTTCTGTTTTTATTGCATATATCGACGTTTCAGCCGGAATAGAGCGGTTTTCGTGTACATCTTCCATCGGTAATTTAAACGGAAAATCAGGAACATTTTAGTTAATTCTAATGAAAACACATTGGTTTTTATCATTTGTATATTTGAACAACATTGTCATATGTCTTTTCTTGGATCTAAATAATACGAAACCTCGCTCCATGATTTGAAGTTAAAATCCTCATATATGGTAAAATAGTTACTTTTTTCATGTAGTGTTATTTTACGTAAATATATTCGTTTTTACGAATATTTCGATACTATTTCATGTAGTATCGCGATATGTGATTTGGCCTTCAAATCTCAGAATGTCGCATAATATTGCATTTTAAGCAAGTTTTCTTGCATTTTGTTTCGTACGAAAAATCACCGAATTTAGCAATATTTCGACGTTTATCATTTCTTTTTCCTCTATGTGATTTAAACAAAATATCATCGAATTAGGCAATATTTTGCCGTTTTTCCACGTTTTTTTGAATTTCTAGTTTATGGGTATTAATTCTTTATATATACGATAAAAATGATGCAAACACATAATTGATTAGAAATTAGCCTTAAATACTTCATTTTCAATCAACCATTTGTTTCTCGTTAAAATACTGAGTAGGATATTGAAGAGGGGAGAAGTTCGGTTTTTATTGCATATATCGACGTTTCAGCCGGATTAGAGCGGTTTTACGTGAACATCTTCCATCTGTAATATAAACGGAAAATCAGGAACATTTTAGTTATATCTAATGAAAACACATTGTTTTTTATCATTTGTATTGAAAACAACATTGTCATATGTCTTTTTTTAGATCTAAATAATACGAAACCACGCTCTATGATTTGAAGTTAAAATCCTCAAATATGGTAAAATAGTGACTTTTTCACGTTAATCATGTAGTTTGATATTACGCAAATATATTAATTTTTACCAATATTTCGATACTATTTTATGTAGTATCACGATATGTGATTTGGCCTTCAAATCTCAGAATGTCGCATAATATTGCATTTTAAGCAAGTTTTCTTGCATTTTGTTTCGTACGAAAAATCACCGAATTTAGCAATATTTTGACGTTGATCATCTCTTTTTCCTCTGTGATTTAAACAAAATATCATCGAATTAGGCAATATTTTGCAGTTTTTCCACGTTTTTTTGAATTTTTAGTTTATGGGTATTAATTCATTATATATACGATAAAAATGATGCAAACACATAATTGATTAGATAAGACCTTATTTATTAGATTGATTAGATTTATTAGACCTTAAATACTTCATTTTCAATCAACTATTTGTTTCTCGTTAAAATACTGAGTAAGATATTGAAAAGGGGAGAAGTTCTGTTTTTATTGCATATATCGACGTTTCAGCCGGAATAGAGCGGTTTTCGTATACATCTTCCATCGGTAATTTAAACGGAAAATCAGGAACATTTTAGTTAAATCTAATGAAAACACATTGGTTTTTATCATTTGTATATTTGAACAACATTGTCATATGTCTTTTCTTGGATCTAAATAATACGAAACCTCGCTCCATGATATGAAGTTAAAATCCTCATATATGGTAAAATAGTGACTTTTTTCATGTAGTGTTATTTTACGTAAATATATTCGTTTTACGAATATTTCGATACTATTTCATGTAGTATCACGATATGTGATTTGGCCTTCAAATCTCAGAATTTCGCGTAATATTGCATTTTAAGCAAGTTTTCTTGCATTTTGTTTCGTACGAAAAATCATCGAATTTTGCAATATTTTGACGTTTATCATCCCCTTTTCCTCTATGTGATTTAAACAAAATATCATCGAAATAGGCAATATTTTGCCGTTTTTCCACGTTTTTTTGAATTTTCAGTTTATGGGTATTAATTCATTATATATACGATAAAAATGATGCAAACACATAGTTGATTAGATAATAACCTTAAATACTTCATTTTCAATCAACTATTTGTTTCTCGATAAAATACTGAGTAAGTTATTGAAAAAGGGGGAAGTTCTGTTTTTATTGCATATATCGACGTTTCAGTTGTAATAGAGCGGTTTTCGTGTACATCTTCCATCGGTAATATAAACGGAAAATCAGGAACATTTTAGTTAATTCTAATGAAAACACATTGGTTTTTATCATTTGTATTGGAAACAACATTGTCATATGTCTTTTCTTGGATCTAAATAATACGAAACCTCGCTCTATGATTTGAAGTTAAAATCCTCATATATGGTAAAATAGTGACTTTTTTCACGTTTTTCATGTAGTGTGATTTTACGTAAATATATTCAATTTTACCAATATTTCGATACTATTTCATGCAGTATCACGATATGTGATTTGGCCTTCAAATCTCAGAATGTCGCATAATATTGCATTTTAAGCAAGTTTTCTTGCATTTTGTTTCGTACGAAAAATCCTCGAATTTAGCAATATTTTGACGTTTATCATCTCCTTTTCCTTTATGGGAATAAACAAAATATCATCGAATTAGGCAACATTTTGCCGTTTTTCCAAGTTTTGTGAATTTTCAGGCTATGGGTATTAATTCAATAAATATACGATACAAATGATGCAAACACATAATTGATTAGAAAATAACCTTAAATACTTCATTTTCAATCAACCATTTGTTTCTCGTTAAAATACTGAGTAGGATATTGAAGAGGGGAGAAATTCGGTTTTTATTGCATATATCGACGTTTCAGCCGGATTAGAGCGGTTTTACCTGTACATCTTCCATCTGTAATATAAACGGAAAATCAGGAACATTTTAGTTAATTCTAATGAAAACACATTGGTTTTTATCATTTGTATTGGAAACAACATTGTCATATGTCTTTTCTTGGATCTAAATAATACGAAACCTCGCTCTATGATTTGAAGTTAAAATCCTCAAATATGGTAAAATAGTGACTTTTTCACGTTAATCATGTAGTTTGATATTACGCAAATATATTAATTTTTACCAATATTTCGATACTATTTCATGTAGTATCACGATATGTGATTTGGCCTTCAAATCTCAGAATGTCGCATAATATTGCATTTTAAGCAAGTTTTCTTGCATTTTGTTTCGTACGAAAAATCACCGAATTTAGCAATATTTCGACGTTTATCATTTCTTTTTCCTCTATGTGATTTAAACAAAATATCATCGAATTAGGCAATATTTTGCCGTTTTTCCACGTTTTTTTGAATTTCTAGTTTATGGGTATTAATTCTTTATATATACGATAAAAATGATGCAAACACATAATTGATTAGATAATAACTTTAAATACTTCATTTTCAATCAACTATTTGTTTCTCGTTAAAATACTGAGTAAGATATTGAAAAGGGGAGAAGTTCTGTTTTTATTGCATATATCGACGTTTCAGCCGGAATAGAGCGGTTTTCGTGTACATCTTCCATCGGTAATTTAAACGGAAAATCAGGAACATTTTAGTTAATTCTAATGAAAACACATTGGTTTTTATCATTTGTATATTTGAACAACATTGTCATATGTCTTTTCTTGGATCTAAATAATACGAAACCTCGCTCCATGATTTGAAGTTAAAATCCTCATATATGGTAAAATAGTTACTTTTTTCATGTAGTGTTATTTTACGTAAATATATTCGTTTTTACGAATATTTCGATACTATTTCATGTAGTATCGCGATATGTGATTTGGCCTTCAAATCTCAGAATGTCGCATAATATTGCATTTTAAGCAAGTTTTCTTGCATTTTGTTTCGTACGAAAAATCACCGAATTTAGCAATATTTCGACGTTTATCATTTCTTTTTCCTCTATGTGATTTAAACAAAATATCATCGAATTAGGCAATATTTTGCCGTTTTTCCACGTTTTTTTGAATTTCTAGTTTATGGGTATTAATTCTTTATATATACGATAAAAATGATGCAAACACATAATTGATTAGAAATTAGCCTTAAATACTTCATTTTCAATCAACCATTTGTTTCTCGTTAAAATACTGAGTAGGATATTGAAGAGGGGAGAAGTTCGGTTTTTATTGCATATATCGACGTTTCAGCCGGATTAGAGCGGTTTTACGTGAACATCTTCCATCTGTAATATAAACGGAAAATCAGGAACATTTTAGTTATATCTAATGAAAACACATTGTTTTTTATCATTTGTATTGAAAACAACATTGTCATATGTCTTTTTTTAGATCTAAATAATACGAAACCACGCTCTATGATTTGAAGTTAAAATCCTCAAATATGGTAAAATAGTGACTTTTTCACGTTAATCATGTAGTTTGATATTACGCAAATATATTAATTTTTACCAATATTTCGATACTATTTTATGTAGTATCACGATATGTGATTTGGCCTTCAAATCTCAGAATGTCGCATAATATTGCATTTTAAGCAAGTTTTCTTGCATTTTGTTTCGTACGAAAAATCACCGAATTTAGCAATATTTTGACGTTGATCATCTCTTTTTCCTCTGTGATTTAAACAAAATATCATCGAATTAGGCAATATTTTGCAGTTTTTCCACGTTTTTTTGAATTTTTAGTTTATGGGTATTAATTCATTATATATACGATAAAAATGATGCAAACACATAATTGATTAGATAAGACCTTATTTATTAGATTGATTAGATTGATTAGACCTTAAATACTTCATTTTCAATCAACTATTTGTTTCTCGTTAAAATACTGAGTAAGATATTGAAAAGGGGAGAAGTTCTGTTTTTATTGCATATATCGACGTTTCAGCCGGAATAGAGCGGTTTTCGTATATATCTTCCATCGGTAATTTAAACGGAAAATCAGGAACATTTTAGTTAAATCTAATGAAAACACATTGGTTTTTATCATTTGTATATTTGAACAACATTGTCATATGTCTTTTCTTGGATCTAAATAATACGAAACCTCGCTCCATGATATGAAGTTAAAATCCTCATATATGGTAAAATAGTGACTTTTTTCATGTAGTGTTATTTTACGTAAATATATTCGTTTTACGAATATTTCGATACTATTTCATGTAGTATCACGATATGTGATTTGGCCTTCAAATCTCAGAATTTCGCGTAATATTGCATTTTAAGCAAGTTTTCTTGCATTTTGTTTCGTACGAAAAATCATCGAATTTTGCAATATTTTGACGTTTATCATCCCCTTTTCCTCTATGTGATTTAAACAAAATATCATCGAAATAGGCAATATTTTGCCGTTTTTCCACGTTTTTTTGAATTTTCAGTTTATGGGTATTAATTCATTATATATACGATAAAAATGATGCAAACACATAGTTGATTAGATAATAACCTTAAATACTTCATTTTCAATCAACTATTTGTTTCTCGATAAAATACTGAGTAAGTTATTGAAAAAGGGGGAAGTTCTGTTTTTATTGCATATATCGACGTTTCAGTTGTAATAGAGCGGTTTTCGTGTACATCTTCCATCGGTAATATAAACGGAAAATCAGGAACATTTTAGTTAATTCTAATGAAAACACATTGGTTTTTATCATTTGTATTGGAAACAACATTGTCATATGTCTTTTCTTGGATCTAAATAATACGAAACCTCGCTCTATGATTTGAAGTTAAAATCCTCATATATGGTAAAATAGTGACTTTTTTCACGTTTTTCATGTAGTGTGATTTTACGTAAATAAATTCGTTTTTACCAATATTTCGATACTATTTCATGTAGTATCACAATACGTGATTTGGCCTTCAAATCTCAGAATTTCGCGTAATATTGCATTTTAAGCAAGTTTTCTTGCATTTTGTTTCGTACGAAAAATCCTCGAATTTAGCAATATTTTGACGTTTATCATCTCCTTTTCCTTTATGGGAATAAACAAAATATCATCGAATTAGGCAACATTTTGCCGTTTTTCCAAGTTTTGTGAATTTTCAGGCTATGGGTATTAATTCAATAAATATACGATACAAATGATGCAAACACATAATTGATTAGAAAATAACCTTAAATACTTCATTTTCAATCAACCATTTGTTTCTCGTTAAAATACTGAGTAGGATATTGAAGAGGGGAGAAATTCGGTTTTTATTGCATATATCGACGTTTCAGCCGGATTAGAGCGGTTTTACCTGTACATCTTCCATCTGTAATATAAACGGAAAATCAGGAACATTTTAGTTAATTCTAATGAAAACACATTGGTTTTTATCATTTGTATTGGAAACAACATTGTCATATGTCTTTTCTTGGATCTAAATAATACGAAACCTCGCTCTATGATTTGAAGTTAAAATCCTCAAATATGGTAAAATAGTGACTTTTTCACGTTAATCATGTAGTTTGATATTACGCAAATATATTAATTTTTACCAATATTTCGATACTATTTCATGTAGTATCACGATATGTGATTTGGCCTTCAAATCTCAGAATGTCGCATAATATTGCATTTTAAGCAAGTTTTCTTGCATTTTGTTTCGTACGAAAAATCACCGAATTTAGCAATATTTCGACGTTTATCATTTCTTTTTCCTCTATGTGATTTAAACAAAATATCATCGAATTAGGCAATATTTTGCCGTTTTTCCACGTTTTTTTGAATTTCTAGTTTATGGGTATTAATTCTTTATATATACGATAAAAATGATGCAAACACATAATTGATTAGATAATAACTTTAAATACTTCATTTTCAATCAACTATTTGTTTCTCGTTAAAATACTGAGTAAGATATTGAAAAGGGGAGAAGTTCTGTTTTTATTGCATATATCGACGTTTCAGCCGGAATAGAGCGGTTTTCGTGTACATCTTCCATCGGTAATTTAAACGGAAAATCAGGAACATTTTAGTTAATTCTAATGAAAACACATTGGTTTTTATCATTTGTATTGGAAACAACATTATCATATGTCTTTTCTTGGATCTAAATAATACGAAACCTCGCTCCATGATTTGAAGTTAAAATCCTCATATATGGTAAAATAGTTACTTTTTTCATGTAGTGTTATTTTACGTAAATATATTCGTTTTTACGAATATTTCGATACTATTTCATGTAGTATCGCGATATGTGATTTGGCCTTCAAATCTCAGAATGTCGCATAATATTGCATTTTAAGCAAGTTTTCTTGCATTTTGTTTCGTACGAAAAATCACCGAATTTAGCAATATTTCGACGTTTATCATTTCTTTTTCCTCTATGTGATTTAAACAAAATATCATCGAATTAGGCAATATTTTGCCGTTTTTCCACGTTTTTTTGAATTTCTAGTTTATGGGTATTAATTCTTTATATATACGATAAAAATGATGCAAACACATAATTGATTAGAAATTAGCCTTAAATACTTCATTTTCAATCAACCATTTGTTTCTCGTTAAAATACTGAGTAGGATATTGAAGAGGGGAGAAGTTCGGTTTTTATTGCATATATCGACGTTTCAGCCGGATTAGAGCGGTTTTACGAGTACATCTTCCATCTGTAATATAAACGGAAAATCAGGAACATTTTAGTTATATCTAATGAAAACACATTGTTTTTTATCATTTGTATTGAAAACAACATTGTCATATGTCTTTTTTTAGATCTAAATAATACGAAACCACGCTCTATGATTTGAAGTTAAAATCCTCAAATATGGTAAAATAGTGACTTTTTCACGTTAATCATGTAGTTTGATATTACGCAAATATATTAATTTTTACCAATATTTCGATACTATTTTATGTAGTATCACGATATGTGATTTGGCCTTCAAATCTCAGAATGTCGCATAATATTGCATTTTAAGCAAGTTTTCTTGCATTTTGTTTCGTACGAAAAATCACCGAATTTAGCAATATTTTGACGTTGATCATCTCTTTTTCCTCTGTGATTTAAACAAAATATCATCGAATTAGGCAATATTTTGCAGTTTTTCCACGTTTTTTTGAATTTTTAGTTTATGGGTATTAATTCATTATATATACGATAAAAATGATGCAAACACATAATTGATTAGATAAGACCTTATTTATTAGATTGATTAGATTGATTAGACCTTAAATACTTCATTTTCAATCAACTATTTGTTTCTCGTTAAAATACTGAGTAAGATATTGAAAAGGGGAGAAGTTCTGTTTTTATTGCATATATCGACGTTTCAGCCGGAATAGAGCGGTTTTCGTATACATCTTCCATCGGTAATTTAAACGGAAAATCAGGAACATTTTAGTTAAATCTAATGAAAACACATTGGTTTTTATCATTTGTATATTTGAACAACATTGTCATATGTCTTTTCTTGGATCTAAATAATACGAAACCTCGCTCCATGATATGAAGTTAAAATCCTCATATATGGTAAAATAGTGACTTTTTTCATGTAGTGTTATTTTACGTAAATATATTCGTTTTACGAATATTTCGATACTATTTCATGTAGTATCACGATATGTGATTTGGCCTTCAAATCTCAGAATTTCGCGTAATATTGCATTTTAAGCAAGTTTTCTTGCATTTTGTTTCGTACGAAAAATCATCGAATTTTGCAATATTTTGACGTTTATCATCCCCTTTTCCTCTATGTGATTTAAACAAAATATCATCGAAATAGGCAATATTTTGCCGTTTTTCCACGTTTTTTTGAATTTTCAGTTTATGGGTATTAATTCATTATATATACGATAAAAATGATGCAAACACATAGTTGATTAGATAATAACCTTAAATACTTCATTTTCAATCAACTATTTGTTTCTCGATAAAATACTGAGTAAGTTATTGAAAAAGGGGGAAGTTCTGTTTTTATTGCATATATCGACGTTTCAGTTGTAATAGAGCGGTTTTCGTGTACATCTTCCATCGGTAATATAAACGGAAAATCAGGAACATTTTAGTTAATTCTAATGAAAACACATTGGTTTTTATCATTTGTATTGGAAACAACATTGTCATATGTCTTTTCTTGGATCTAAATAATACGAAACCTCGCTCTATGATTTGAAGTTAAAATCCTCAAATATGGTAAAATAATGACTTTTTCACGTTAATCATGTAGTTTGATATTACGTAAATATATTCATTTTTACCAATATTTCGATACTATTTCATGTAGTATCACGATATGTGATTTGGCCTTCAAATCTCAGAATTTCGCGTAATATTGCATTTAAAGCAAGTTTTCTTGCATTTTGTTTCGTACGAAAAATCACCGAATTTAGCAATATTTTGACGTTTATCATCTCCTTTTCCTTTATGTGATTTAAACAAAATATCATCGAATTAGGCAATATTTTGCCGTTTTTCCACGTTTTTGTGAATTTTCTGTCTATGGGTATTAATTCAATAAATATACGATAAAAATGATGCAAACACATAATTGATTAGAAATTAACCTTAAATAATTAATTTTCACTCAACCATTTGTTTCTCGTTAAAATACCGAGTAGGATATTGAAGAAGGGAGAAGTTCGGTTTTTATTGCATATATCGACGTTTCAGCCGGAATAGAGCGGTTTTCGTGTACATCTTCCATCGGTAATATAAACGGAAAATCAGGAACATTTTAGTTAATTCTAATGAAAACACATTGGTTTTTATCATTTGTATTGGAAACAACATTGTCATATGTCTTTTCTTGGATCTAAATAATACGAAACCTCGCTCTATGATTTGAAGTTAAAATCCTCATATATGGTAAAATAGTGACTTTTTTCACGTTTTTCATGTAGTGTGATTTTACGTAAATATATTCAATTTTACCAATATTTCGATACTATTTCATGTAGTATCACGATATGTGATTTGGCCTTCAAATCTCAGAATGTCGCATAATATTGCATTTTAAGCAAGTTTTCTTGCATTTTGTTTCGTACGAAAAATCATCGAATTTAGCAATATTTTGACGTTTATCATCCCCTTTTCCTCTATGTGATTTAAAAAAAATATCATCGAATTAGGCAATATTTTGCTGTTTTTCCACGTTTTTTTTTAATTTTCAGTTTATGGGTAATAATTCATTATATATACGATAAAAATGATGCAAACACATAATTGATTAGATAATTACCTTAAATACTTAATTTTCAATCAACTATTTGTTTCTCGATAAAATACTGAGTAAGTTATTGAAAAGGGGGGAAGTTCTGTTTTTATTGCATATATCGACGTTTCAGCCGGAATAGAGCGGTTTTCGTGTACATCTTCCATCGGTAATATAAACGGAAAATCAGGAACATTTTAGTTAATTCTAATGAAAACACATTGGTTTCTATCATTTGTATTGGAAACAACATTATCATATGTCTTTTCTTGGATCTAAATAATCCGAAACCTCGCTCTATGATTTGAAGTTAAAATCCTCATATATGGTAAAATAGTGACTTTTTTCACGTTTTTCATGTAGTGTGATTTTACGTAAATAAATTCGTTTTTACCAATATTTCGATACTATTTCATGTAGTATCACAATACGTGATTTGGCCTTCAAATCTCAGAATTTCGCGTAATATTGCATTTTAAGCAAGTTTTCTTGCATTTTGTTTCGTACGAAAAATCCTCGAATTTAGCAATATTTTGACGTTTATCATCTCCTTTTCCTTTATGGGAATAAACAAAATATCATCGAATTAGGCAACATTTTGCCGTTTTTCCAAGTTTTGTGAATTTTCAGGCTATGGGTATTAATTCAATAAATATACGATACAAATGATGCAAACACATAATTGATTAGAAAATAACCTTAAATACTTCATTTTCAATCAACCATTTGTTTCTCGTTAAAATACTGAGTAGGATATTGAAGAGGGGAGAAATTCGGTTTTTATTGCATATATCGACGTTTCAGCCGGATTAGAGCGGTTTTACCTGTACATCTTCCATCTGTAATATAAACGGAAAATCAGGAACATTTTAGTTAATTCTAATGAAAACACATTGGTTTTTATCATTTGTATTGGAAACAACATTGTCATATGTCTTTTCTTGGATCTAAATAATACGAAACCTCGCTCTATGATTTGAAGTTAAAATCCTCAAATATGGTAAAATAGTGACTTTTTCACGTTAATCATGTAGTTTGATATTACGCAAATATATTAATTTTTACCAATATTTCGATACTATTTCATGTAGTATCACGATATGTGATTTGGCCTTCAAATCTCAGAATGTCGCATAATATTGCATTTTAAGCAAGTTTTCTTGCATTTTGTTTCGTACGAAAAATCACCGAATTTAGCAATATTTCGACGTTTATCATTTCTTTTTCCTCTATGTGATTTAAACAAAATATCATCGAATTAGGCAATATTTTGCCGTTTTTCCACGTTTTTTTGAATTTCTAGTTTATGGGTATTAATTCTTTATATATACGATAAAAATGATGCAAACACATAATTGATTAGATAATAACTTTAAATACTTCATTTTCAATCAACTATTTGTTTCTCGTTAAAATACTGAGTAAGATATTGAAAAGGGGAGAAGTTCTGTTTTTATTGCATATATCGACGTTTCAGCCGGAATAGAGCGGTTTTCGTGTACATCTTCCATCGGTAATTTAAACGGAAAATCAGGAACATTTTAGTTAATTCTAATGAAAACACATTGGTTTTTATCATTTGTATATTTGAACAACATTGTCATATGACTTTTCTTGGATCTAAATAATACGAAACCTCGCTCCATGATTTGAAGTTAAAATCCTCATATATGGTAAAATAGTTACTTTTTTCATGTAGTGTTTTTTTACGTAAATATATTCGTTTTTACGAATATTTCGATACTATTTCATGTAGTATCACGATATGTGATTTGGCCTTCAAATCTCAGAATGTCGCATAATATTGCATTTTAAGCAAGTTTTCTTGCATTTCGTTTCTTACGAAAAATCACCGAATTTAGCAATATTTTGACGTTTATCATCTCCTTTTCCTTTATGTGATTTAAACAAAATATCATCGAATTAGGCAATATTTTGCCGTTTTTCCACGTTTTTGTGAATTTTCAGTCTATGGGAATTAATTCAATAAATATACGATAAAAATGATGCAAACACATAATTGATTAGAAATTAACCTTAAATACTTCATTTTCAATCAACCATTTGTTTCTCGTTAAAATACCGAGTAGGATATTGAAGAAGGGAGAAGTTCGGTTTTTATTGCATATATCGACGTTTCAGCCGGAATAGAGCGGTTTTCGTGTACATCTTCCATCGGTAATATAAACGGAAAATCAGGAACATTTTAGTTAATTCTAATGAAAACACATTGGTTTTTATCATTTGTATTGGAAACAACATTGTCATATGTCTTTTCTTGGATCTAAATAATAGGAAACCTCGCTCTATGATTTGAAGTTAAAATCCTCATATATGGTAAAATAGTGACTTTTTTCACGTTTTTCATGTAGTGTGATTTTACGTAAATATATTCATTTTTACCAATATTTCGATACTATTTCATGTAGTATCACGATATGTGATTTGGCCTTCAAATCTCAGAATGTCGCATAATATTGCATTTTAAGCAAGTTTTCTTGCATTTTGTTTCGTACGAAAAATCATCGAATTTAGCAATATTTTGACGTTTATCATCCCCTTTTCCTGTATGTGATTTAAAAAAAATATCATCGAATTAGGCAATATTTTGCTGTTTTTCCACGTTTTTTTTTAATTTTCAGTTTATGGGTATTAATTCATTATATATACGATAAAAATGATGTAAACACATAATTGATTAGATAATAACCTTAAATACTTCATTTTCAATCAACTATTTGTTTCTCGATAAAATACTGAGTAAGTTATTGAAAAGGGGGGAAGTTCTGTTTTTATTACATATATCGACGTTTCAGCCGGAATAGAGCGGTTTTCGTGTACATTTTCCATCGGTAATATAAACGGAAAATCAGGAACATTTTAGTTAATTCTAATGAAAACACATTGTTTTTTATCATTTGTATTGGAAACAACATTGTCATATGTCTTTTCTTGGATCTAAATAATCCGAAACCTCGCTCTATGATTTGAAGTTAAAATCCTCATATATGGTAAAATAGTGATTTTTCACGTTTTTCATGTAGTGTGATTTTACGTAAATATATTCGTTTTTCCAATATTTCGATACTATTTCATGTAGTATCACGATACGTGATATGGCCATCAAATCTCAGAATTTCGCGTAATATTGCATTTTAAGCAAGTTTTCTTGCATTTTGTTTCGTACGAAAAATCCTCGAATTTAGCAATATTTTGACGTTTATCATCTCCTTTTCCTTTATGGGAAAAAACAAAATATCATCGAATTAGGCAACATTTTGCCGTTTTTCCAAGTTTTGTGAATTTTCAGTCTATGGGTATTAATTCAATAAATATACGATACAAATGATGCAAACACATAATTGGTTAGATAATAACTTTAAATACTTCATTTTCAATCAACTATTTGTTTCTCGTTAAAATACTGAGTAAGATATTGAAAAGGGGAGAAGTTTGTTTTTATTGCATATATCGACGTTTCAGCCGGAATAGAGCGGTTTTCGTGTACATCTTCCATCGGTAATTTAAATGGAAAATCAGGAACATTTTAGTTAATTCTAATGAAAACACATTGGTTTTTATCATTTGTATATTTGAACAACAATGTCATATGTCTTTTCTTGGATCTAAATAATACGAAACCTCGCTCCATGATTTGAAGTTAAAATCCTCATATATGGTAAAATAGTGACTTTTTTCATGTAATGTGATTTTACGTAAATATATTCATTTTTACCAATATTTCGATACTATTTCATTTAGTATCACGATATGTGATTTGACCTTCAAATCTCAGAATGTCGCATAATATTGCATTTTATGCAAGTTTTCTTGCATTTTGTTTCGTACGAAAAATCATCGAATTTAGCAATATTTTGACGTTTATCATCCCCTTTTCCTCTATGTGATTTAAAAATAATATATTCGAATTAGGCAATATTTTGCTGTTTTTCCACGTTTTTTATGAATTTTCAGTTTATGGGTATTAATTCATTATATATATGATAAAAATGATGCAAACACATAATTGATTAGATAATAACCTTAAATACTTCATTTTCAATCAACTATTTGTTTCTCGATAAAATACTGAGTAAGTTATTGAAAAGGGGGGAAGTTCTGTTTTTATTGCATATATCGACGTTTCAGCCGGAATAGAGCGGTTTTCGGGGTACATTTTCCATCGGTAATATAAACGGAAAATCAGGAACATTTTAGTTAATTCTAATGAAAACACATTGGTTTTTATCATTTGTATTGGAAACAACATTGTCATATGTCTTTTCTTGGATCTAAATAATCCGAAACCTCGCTCTATCATTTGAAGTTAAAATCCTCATATATGGTAAAATAGTGACTTTTTTCACGTTTTTCATGTAGTGTGATTTTACGTAAATATATTCGTTTTTACCAATATTTCGATACTATTTCATGTAGTATCACGATACGTGATTTGGCCTTCAAATCTCAGAATTTCGCGTAATATTGCATTTTAAGCAAGTTTTCTTGCATTTTGTTTCGTACGAAAAATCCTCGAATTTAGCAATATTTTGACGTTTATCATCTCCTTTTCCTTTATGGGAATAAACAAAATATCATCAAATTAGGCAATATTTGGCCGTTTTTCCAAGTTTTGTGAATTTTCAGTCTATGGGTATTAATTCAATAAATATACGATACAAATGATGCAAACACATAATTGATTAGAAAACAACCTTAAATACTTCATTTTCAATCAACCATTTGTTTCTCATTAAAATACTGAGTAGGATTTTGAAGAGGGGAGAAGTTCGGTTTTTATTGCATATATCGACGTTTCAGCCGGATTCGAGCGGTTTTACATGTACATCTTCCATCTGTAATATAAACGGAAAATCAGGAACATTTTAGTTAATTCTAATGAAAACACATTGTTTTTTATCATTTGTATTGGAAACAACATTGTCATATGTCTTTTCTTGGATCTAAATAATACGAAACCTCGCTCTATGATTTGAAGTTAAAATCCTCAAATATGGTAAAATAGTGACTTTTTCACGTTAATCATGTAGTTTGATATTACGCAAATATATTAATTTTTACCAATATTTCGATACTATTTCATGTAGTATCACGATATGTGACTTGGCCTTCAAATCTCAGAATGTCGCATAATATTGCATTTTAAGCAAGTTTTCTTGCATTTTGTTTCGTACGAAAAATCACCGAATTTAGCAATATTTTGACGTTTATCATCTCTTTTTCCTCTATGTGATTTAAACAAAATATCATCGAATTAGGCAATATTTTGCCGTTTTTCCACGTTTTTTTGAATTTTTAGTTTATGGGTATTAATTCATTATATATACGATAAAAATGATGCAAACACATAATTGATTAGATAATAACCTTAAATACTTCATTTTCAATCAACTATTTGTTTCTCGTTAAAATACTGAGTAAGATATTGAAAAGGGTAGAAGTTCTGTTTTTATTGCATATATCGACGTTTCAGCCGGAATAGAGCAGTTTTCGTGTACATCTTCCATTGGTAATTTAAACGGAAAATCAGGAACATTTTAGTTAATTCTAATGAAAACACATTGGTTTTTATCATTTGTATATTTGAACAACATTGTCATATGTCTTTTCTTGGACCTAAATAATACGAAACCTCGCTCCATGATTTGAAGTTAAAATCCTCATATATGGTAAAATAGTGACTTTTTTCATGTAGTGTTATTTTCCGTAAATATATTTGTTTTTACGAATATTTCGATACTATTTCATGTAGTATCACGATATGTGATTTGGCCTTCAAATCTCAGAATTTCGCGTAATATTGCATTTTAAGCAAGTTTTCTTGCATTTTGTTTCGTACGTGCATCACTCTCTTGAGCCTCTGCATCCCTCTTGTACGCCTCTGCAACACTCTCTTCAGCCTCTGCATCACTCTCTTAAGCCTCTGCATCCCTATCTTGATCCTCTGCATCACTCTCATAAGCCTCTGCATCACTCTCGTGAGCCTCTGCATAACTCTTTTTAGCCTCTTCATCACTCTCTTGAGCCTCTGCATCTCTCTCTTGAGCCTCTGCAACACTCTCTTCAGCCTCTGCATCACTCTCATAAGCCTCTGCATCACTCTCTTCGGCCTCTGCATCACACTCTTGAGCCTCTGCATCATTCTCTTCTGCCTCTGCATCCCTCTCTTAAGCCTCTACATCATTCTCTTGAGCCTCTGCATTACTCTCTTGAGCCTCTGCATCACTCTCTTAAGCTTCTGGATCTCTCTCTTCAGCCTGTGCATCACTCTCTTTAGCCTCTGCACCCCTCTCTGGAGCCTCAGCATCCCTCTACTGAGCCTCTGCATCCCACTCTTAAGCCTCTGCATCCCTCTCTTGAACCTCTGCGTCCCTCTCTTAAGCCTCTGCATCACTCTCGTCAGCATCTGCATAACTCTCTTGATTCTCTGCATCACTCTCTTCAGCCTCTACATCACTCTCTTCAGCCTCTGCATCCCTCTCTTGATCCTCTGCATCATTCTCCTTGGCTTTTCATCACTTTCTTGAGCCTCTGCATCACTCTCCTGAGCCTGTACACCCCTCTCCTAAGCCTCTGCATCACTGTCTTAAGCCTCTGCATCACTCTCGTAAGCCTCTGAATCACTCTCTTGAGCGTCTGCATCCCTCTCGTGAGCCTCTGCATCACTCTCTTAAGCCTCTGCATTCCTCTCTTGAGCCTCTGCATCATTATCTTGAGCCTCTGCATCACTCTTTTGAGCCTCTGCATTACTCTCTTGAGCCTCTGCATCACTCTCTTGAGCCTCTGCATCACTCTCTGGAGCCTCTGCATCACTCTCTTAAGCCTCTGCATCACTCTCTTGAGCCTCTGCATCACTCTCTTGAGCCTCTGCATCATTCTCTTGAGCCTCTGCATCACTCTGTTGAGCCTCTGCATCACTCTCTTCAGCCTCTGCATCACTCTCTTGAGCCCCTGCATCACTCTCTGGAGCCTCTGCATCACTCTCTTAAGCCTCTGCATCACTCTCTTGAGCCTCTGCATCACTCTCTTGAGCCTGTGCATCCCTCTTTTAAGCCTCTGCAACACTTTCTTCAGCCTCTGCATCACTCTCTTAAGCCTCTGCATCCCTATCTTGATCCTCTGCATCACTCTCATAAGCCTCTGCATTACTCTCTTGAGCCTCTGCATAACTCTTTTTAGCCTCTTCATCACTCTCTTGAGCCTCTGCATCTCTCTCTTGAGCCTCTGCAACACTCTCTTCAGCCTCTGCATCACTCTCCTAAGTCTCTGCATCACTCTCTTAGGCCTCTGCATCACTCTCTTAAGCCTCTGCATCACTCTCTTAAGGCCTCTGCATCCCTTTCTTGAGCCTCTGCATCACTCTCTTGAGCCTCTGCATCCCTCTCTTAAGCCTCTGCATCACTCTCTTGTGCCTCTGCATCACTCTCTTAAGGCCTCTGCATCCCTTTCTTGAGCCTCTGCATCACTCTCTTGAGCCTCTGCATCCCTCTCTTAAGCCTCTGCATCACTCTCTTGTGCCTCTGCATCACTCTGTTGAGCCACTGCATCACTCTCTTCTGCCTCTGCATTACCCTCTTGAGCCTCTGCATCACTCTCTTGAGCCTTTCTATCCCTCTCATAAGCATCTGCAACACTCTTTCAGCCTCTGCATCACACTCTTAAGCCTCTGCATCCCTCTCTTGATCCTCTGCATCACTCTCGTAAGCCTCTGCATCACTCTCTTGAGCCTTTGATGATTTTTATTACAATGCAAAATGGAAGAAAACTTGCTTATAAATGCAATATTATGCATAATTCTGTGATTTGAAGGCCAAATCACATATCGTGAGAAAACATGTAGTAGTATCAAAATATTTTTAAAAAACGAATATATTTACGTAAAATCATTCTACATGAAAAACGTGAAAAAAGTCACTATATTACCAAATA
This sequence comes from Procambarus clarkii, assembly GCF_040958095.1. Classification (NCBI taxonomy): domain Eukaryota; kingdom Metazoa; phylum Arthropoda; class Malacostraca; order Decapoda; family Cambaridae; genus Procambarus; species Procambarus clarkii. The sequence goes on from NC_091177.1 coordinate 19,281,667, forward strand.
TGAGGATTTTAACTTCAAATCATAAAGAGAGATTTCGTATTATTACATCCTATAAAAGACATATTAAAATGTTGCCAATACAATTGATAAAAATCAATGTGTTTTCATTAGAATTAACTAAAATGTTACTGATTTTCCTTTTATATTACCAATGGAAGACGTACACGTAAAACCGCTCTAATCCGGCTGAAACTTCAATATATGCAATAAAACAGAGCTTCTCCCCTTTTTAATATCTTATACAGTATCTTAACGAAAAACAAATAGTTGATTGAAAATGAAGTATTTAAGGTTAATTTCTAACCAATTAAGTGTTTGCATCATTTTATCGTATATATAATGAATTAATAATAATAAACTGAAAATTCACAAGAGAGTGGAAAAACGGCAAAATATTGCCTAATTCGAAAATATTTTGTCTAAATAACATAAAGGAAAAGGGGATGATAAACGTCAAAATATTGCTAAATTCGATGATTTTTAGTACAAAGCAAAATGCAAAAAAACTTGCTTAAAAGGCAATATTATGCGAAATTCTGAGATTTGAAGGCCAAATCACATATCGTGAGAAAACATGAAGTAGTATCGAAATATTGGTAATAACGAATATATTTACGTAAAATCACACTACATGAACAACGTGAAAAAATATCACTATGTCACCAAATTTGAGAATTTTAACTTCAAATCACAGAGCGAGGTTTCATATTTTAAGATCCTAGAAAAGACATTTGAAAATGTTGTTTCCAATACAGAGAATCAGTGTAGAGAGCCAGAATTTGGCTCAAAAATATGGTTCAAGCGTCGAATTTCGGATGTTTAGGATATTTTGAAAACTGCAGTGGGGTTTGGGCAAAATGTAACCCATCGCAGCTCTTAGTAATTGACATATTTTCGGTATAAAAACATTTTAAGCAAGATTTTTTTCATTTTGCTTTGTACTAAAAATCATCGAATTTAGCAATATTTTGACGTTTATCATCCCCTTTTCCCTTTATGTTATTTAAACAAAATATCATCGAATTAAGCAATATTTTGCCGTTTTTTCACGTTTTTGTGAATTTTCAGTTTATTGTTATTAATTCATTAAATATACGATAAAAATTATGAAAACACATAATTGATTAGAAATTAACCTTAAATACTTCATTTTCAATCAACTATTTGTTTCTCGTTAAGATACTATATAAGATATTGAAAAGGGAAGAAGTTCTGTTTTACTGCATATATCGACGTTTCAGCCTGATTAGAGCGGTCTTACGTGTACATCTTCCTTTGGTAATATAAACGGAAAATCAGGAACATTTTAGTTAATTCTAATGAAAACACATTGATTTTTATCATTTGTATTGGAAACAACATTTTAATGTCTTTTCTAGGATCTAAATAATACGAAACTTCGCTTTATGATCTGAAGTGAAAACCCTCAAATATGGTAATATAGTGACTTTTTTCACGTTTTTCATTTAGTGTGATTTTGCGTAAATATATTAATTTTACCAATATTTTGATACTACTTCATGTTTTCTCACGATATGTGATTTGGCCTTCAATTCTTTTAATTTCGCATATTATTGCATTTTTTAGCTTCTTTTCTTGCATTTTCTTTTGTACTAAAAATCATCGAATCTAGCAATATTTTGACGTTTATCATCCCCTTTTCCTTTTCGTGATTTACACAAAATATCATTGAATTAGGCTACATTTTTCCGTTTTTAAACGTTTTTGTGAATTTTCAGTTTATTGTTAATAATTCATTATATATACGATAAATATGATGCAAGCACATAATTGATTAGAAATTAACCTTAAATACTTCATTTCCAATCAACAATTTGTTTCTCGTTAAAATACTGAGTAAGATGTTGAAAAAGGAAGTATTTCTATTTTTATTGTGTATATCGACGTTTCAGCCGGATTAGGTTTGGTATTATTTAGATCCTTGAAAAGACATATTAAAATATTGTTTCCAATGCAAATTATAAAAATAAATGTGTTTTCATTAGAATTTACTAAAATGTTCCTGATTTTCCGTTTATATTACCGATTGAAGATGTACACGTAAAACTCTCTAATCCGGCTGAAATGATGCAGAGGCTCAAGAGAGGGATGCAGAGGCTTAAGAGAGTGGTGCAGAGCCTCAAGAGAGTGATGCAGAGGCATAAGAGAGTGATGCAGACGATCAAGAGAGTGATGCAGAGGCTCAAAAGAGTGATGCAGACGATCAAGAGAGTGATGCAGAGGCTAAAGAGAGTGATGCAGAGGATCAAGAGAGGGAAGCAGAGGCTTAAAAGAGTGAGGCAGAGGCTCAAAAGAGTGATAGAGAGGCTCAAGAGAGTGATGCAGAGGCTCAAGAGAGTGATGCAGACGATCAAGAGAGTGATGCAGAGGCTCAAGAGAGTGATGCAGACGATCAAGAGAGTGATGCAGAGGCTAAAGAGAGTGATGCAGAGGATCAAGAGAGGGAAGCAGAGGCTTAAGAGAGTGATGCAGAGGCTGAAGAGAGTGATGCAGAGGCTCTAGAGAGTGATGCAGAGGCTTAGGAGAGTGATGCAGAGGCTTAAGAGACGGATGCAGAGGCTCAAAAGAGGGACGCAGAGGCTCAAGGGAGTGATTCCGAGGCTTACGAGAGTGATGCAGAGGATCAAGAGAGTGATGCAGAGGCTCGAGAGAGTGATGCAGAGGCTTGAGAGAGTGATGCAGAGGCTCGAGAGAGTTATGCAGAGGCCTCAAGAGAGTGATTCAGAGGCGTAAGAGAGTGATGCAGAGGCTGAAGAGAGTGTTGCAGATGTTCAAGAGAGGGATGCAGAGGCTCAAGAGAGTGATGAATAGGCTCAAGATAGGGATGCAGAGGCTCAAGAGAGGGATGCAGAGGCTCAAGAGAGTGACGCAGAGGCTCAAGAGAGTGATGCAGAGGATCAAGAGAAGGAAGCAGAGGCTTACGAGAGTGATGCAGAGGATCAAGAGAGTGATGCAGAGGCTCTAGAGAGTGATGCAGAGGCCTCTAGAGACGCATTCAGAGGTTTAAGAGAGTGATGCAGAGGCTGAAGAGAGTGTTGCAGAGGCTCAAAAGAGGAATGCAGAGGCTCAAGAGAGTGATGCAGAGGCTGAAGAGAGTGATGCAGAGGCTCAAGAGAGTGATGCAGAGGCTCAAGAGAGTGATAGACAGGCTCAAGAGAGTGATGCAGAGGTTCGAGAGAGTGATGCAGTGGCTCGGGAGAGTTATGCAGAGGCCTCAAGAGAGGGATTCAGAGGCTTAAGAGAGTGATGCAGAGGCTGAAGAGTGTGTTGCAGAGGCTCAAGAGAGGGATGCAGAGGCTCAAGAGGGTGATGAATAGGCTCAAGAGAGGGATGCAGAGGCTCAAGAGAGGGATGCAGAGGCTCAAGTGAGTGATGCAGAGGCTCAAGAGAGTGATGCAGGGGATCAAGAGAAGAAAGCAGACGCTTACGAGAGTGATGCAGGAGTTCAAGAGAGGGATGCAGAGGCTCAGGAGAGTGATGCAGAGGCTGAAGAGAGGGTTGCAGAGGCTTTAGAGAGGGATCCAGAGGCAAACGAGAATGATGAATAGGCTCAAGAGAATGCTGCAGAGGCACAAGAGAGTGATGTAGAGGCTTAAGAGAGGGATGCAGAGGTTCAAGAGAATGATGCAGAGGCTCAAGAAAGGGATGCTGAGGCTCCAGAGAGGAATGCAGAGGCTTAAGAGAGTGATGCAGAGGCTGAAGAGAGATATTGCTAAATTCGATGATTTTTAGTACGAAACAAAATGCAAGAAAACTTGCTTAGAGTGCAATATTATGCGAAATTTTGAGATTTGAAGGATAAATCACATATCGTGATACTACATGAAATAGTATCGAAATATTGGTAAAAAACGAATTAATTTACGTAATGTCAAACTACATGAAAAACGTGAAAAAAGTCACTATTATACCAAATTTAAGGATTTTAACTTAGAATCATAAAGCGAGGTTTCGTATTATTTAGATCCAAGAAAAGACATATGACAATGTTGTTTCCAATACAAATGATAAAAATCAATGTGTTTTCATTAGAATTAACTAAAATGTTCTTGATTTTCCGTTTATATTACCGATGGAAGATGTACACATATAACCGCTCTATACCGGCTGAAACGACGATATATGCAATAAAAACCGAACTTCTCCCCTTTTCAATACCTTAATCAGTATTTTAACGAGAAACAAATAGTTGATTGAAAATGAGGTGTTTAAGGGTAATTTCTAATCAATTATGTGTTTGCATGATTTTTGGCATATATTTAATGAATTAATACGAATAAACTGAAAATTCACAAAAACGTGGAAAAACGGCAAAATATTGCCTAATTCGATGATATTTTGTTAATATCACATGAAGGAAAAGGGGGGGATGATAAACGTCAAAATATTACTAAATTCGATGATTTTTTGTACGAAACAAAAATCAAGAAAACTTGCTTAAAATGGAATATTATGCGAAATTCGGAGATTTGAAGGCCAAATCACATATCGTGATACTACATGAAATAGTATCGAAATATTGGTAAAAATGAATATATTTACGTAATATCAAACTACATGAAAAACGTGAAAAAAGTCACTATTATAACAAATTTGAGGATTTTAACTTCGAATCATGAAGCGAGGTTTCGTATTATTTAGATCCAAGAAAAGACATATGACAATGTTGTTTCCAATACAAATGATAAAAATCAATGTATTTTCATTAGAATTAGCTAAAATGTTCCTGATTTTCTGTTTATATTACCGATGGAAGATGTACACGTAAAACCGCTCTAATCCTGCTGAAACATAGATAGATGCAATAAAAACAGAACTTCTCCTCTTTTCAATATCTTACTCAGTATTTTAACGAGAAACAAATAGTTAATTGAAAATGAAGTATTTAAGGTTAATTTCTAATCAATTATGTGTTTGCATCATTTTTATCGTATATATAATGAATTAATAACAATAAACGGAAAATTCACACAAACGTGAAAAACGGTAAAATCTTGACTAATTCGATGATATTTTGTTTAAATCACATAGAGGAAAAGGGGATGATAAACGTGAAAATAATGCTAAATTCGATGATTTTTCGTACGAAACAAAACGCAAGAAAACTTGCTTAAAATGGAATATTATGCGAAATTCTGAGATTTGAGGGCTAAATCACATATCATGATACTAAATAAATAGTATCGAAATATTGGTAAAGAAATGAATATATTTACGTAATATCAAACTAAATGATAAACGTGAAAAAGTCACTATTTTACCAAATTTGAGGATTTTAACGTAGAATCATAAAGCGAAGTCTCGTATTATTTAGATCCAAGAAAAGACATATGACAATGTTGTTTCCAATACAAATAATAAAAATCAATGTGTTTTCATTAGAATTAACTAAAATGTTCCTGATTTTCCGTTTATATTACCGATGGAAGATGTACACGTATAACCGCTTTATTCCGGCAGAAACGTCGATATATGCAATAAAAACCGAACTTCTCCCCTTGTCAATACCTTAATCAGTATTGTAACGAGAAACAAATAGTTGATTGAAAATGAGGTTTTTAAGGTTAATTTCTAATCATTTATGTGTTTGCATGATTTTTGTCATATATTTAATGAATTAATACTAATAAACTGAAAATTCACAAAAACGTGGAAAAACGGCAAAATATTACCTAATTCGATGATATTTTAATTAAATCACATAAAGGATGATAAATGATGATAAACGTCAAAATATTGCTAAATTCGATGATCTTTAGTACGAAACAATATGCAAGAAAACTTGCTTAAAATGCAATATTATGCGAAATTCTGATATATGAAGGCCAAATCACATATCGTGATACTACATGAAATAGTATCGAAATATTGGTAAAAATGAATATATTTACGTAATATCAAACTACATGAAAAACGTGAAAAAAGTCACTATTATACCAAATTTGAGGATTTTAACTTCGAATCAAAAAGCGAGCTTTCGTATTATTTAGATCCAAGAAAAGACATATGACAGTGTTGTTTCCAATACAAATGATAAAAATCAATGTGTTTTCATTAGAATTAGCTAAAATGTTCCTGATTTCCCGTTTATATTACCGATAGAAGATGTACACGTAAAACCGCTCTATTCCGGCTGAAAAGTCGATATATGCAATAAAAACCGAACTTCTCCCCTTTTCAATGTCTTACTCAGTATTTTAACGAGAAACAAATAGTTGATTGAAAATGAAGTATTTAAGGTTAATTTCTAATCAATTATGTGTTTGCATCATTTTTATCGTATATTTAAGGAATTAATAACAATAAAGGGAAAATTCACAAAAAACGTGGAAAAACGGTAAAATCTTGCCTAATTCGATGATATTTTGTTTAAATCACATAAAATAAAAGGGATGATAAACGTGAAAATATTGCTAAATTCGATGATTTTTCGTACGAAACAAAACGCAAGAAAACATGCTGAAAATGGAATATTATGCGAAATTCTGAGATTTGAAGGCTAAATCACATATCGTGATTCTACATGAAATAGTAACGAAATATTGGTAAAAAATTGAATATATTTACGTAATACCAAACTAAATGATAAACGTGAAAAAAGTCACTATTATACCAAATTTGAGGATTTTACCTTCGAATCATAAAGCGAGGTTTCGTATTATTTAAATCCAAGAAAAGACATATGACAATGTTGTTTCCAATACAAATGATAAAAATCAATGTGTTTTCATTAGAATTATCTAAAATGTTCCTGATTTTCTGTTTATATTACCGATCGAAGATGTCCACGTATAACCGCTCTATACCGGCTGAAACGTCGATATATGCAATAAAAACCGAACTTCTCCCCTTTTCAATACCTTAATCAGTATTTTAACGAGAAACAAATAGTTGATTGAAAATGAGGTGTTTAGGTTAATTTCTAATCAATTATGTGTTTGCATGATTTTTGGCATATATTTAATGAATTAATACGAATAAACTGAAAATTCACAAAAACGTGGAAAAACGGCAAAATATTGCTTAATTCGATGATATTTTTTTAATATCACGGGAAGGAAAAGATGATAAACGATGATAAACGTCAAAATATTACTAAATTCGATGATTTTTTGTACGAAACAAAAATCAAGAAAACTTGCTTAAAATGGAATATTATGCGAAATTCTGAGATTTGAAGGCCAAATCACATATCGTGATACTACATAAAATAGTATCGAAATATTGGTAAAAATGAATATATTTACGTAATATCAAACTACATGAAAAACGTGAAAAAAGTCACTATTATAAAAAATTTGAGGATTTTAACTTCGAATCATGAAGCGAGGATTCGTATTATTTAGATCCAAGAAAAGACATGACAATGTTGTTTCCAATACAAATGATAAAAATCAATGTGTTTTCATTAGAATTAGCTAAAATGTTCCTGATTTTCTGTTTATATTACCGATGGAAGATGTACACGTAAAACCGCTCTAATCCTTCTGAAACATCGATAGATGCAATAAAAACAGAACTTCTCCCCTTTTCAATATCTTACTCAGTATTTTAACGAGAAACAAATATTTGATTGAAAATGAACATATCACGTTATGTTATTTAGCCTTCAAATCTCAGAATTTCGTATAATATTCCATTTTAAGCAAGTTTTCTTGCGTTTTGCTTCGTACGAAAAATCATCGAATTTAGCAATATTTTCACGTTTATCATCCCCTTTTATTTTATGTGATTTAAACAAAATATCATCGAATTAGGCAAGATTTTACCGTTTTTCCACGTTTTTTGTGAATTTTCCGTTTTTCCACGAATTTTTGTGAAAAGTTCTAGTTATCCAACCTGTCATTTTTCTTGCAGTTGTGACGGCTACTTTATTGTGTTCTTTAAAGGTAAGATCTTCCGACATGAGTACACCCAGATCCTTTGCATTGCCTTATCGTTCTATGTTTTGATTTTCCTGAGTTTTGTACGTGGTTTCCGTTTTTATATTTTCATTTTTTCCATAGCGCATGAGCTGGAACTTATCTTCGTTAAACACCATATTATTTTCTGTAGCCCATAGAAAGACCTGATCTACATCTGACTGGAGGTTCGCCGTGTCCTCTATGTTGCCTACTCTCATGAAGATCCTAGTGTCATCTGCAAAGGATGATACAGTGCTATAGGTTGTGTTCTTGTCTATGTCCGAAATGAGGATGAGGAAAAGTACTGGAGCAAGCACAGTACCCTGGGGGACTGAGCTCTTCACGGTTGATGGGCTGGATTTTATTTTTTTGACTATTACACATTGGGTTCTGTTGGTCAGGAAATTGTAGATCCATCTGCCTATTTTTCCGGTAATTCCTTTTGAACGCATTTTGTGTGCAATAACACCATGGCCACATTTATCAAAAGCTTTTGCGAAATCTGTGTAAATTACATCCGCGTTATGTTTGTCTTCCATAGCATCTAATGCCATATCATAGTGGTCCAACAACTGCAACAGGCAAGAGCGCCCTGTTCTGAAACCATGTTGTCCGGGGTTATGGAGTTGCTGTGATTCCATGTATTTTGTGATTTTACTTCTAAGCACTCTCTCAAAAAATTTTATGATGTGCGATGTTAGTGCTATCGGTCTGTAATTTTTTGCCTCTGCCTTATTTCCTCCTTTATGAAGTGGTGCTATCTCTGCTGTTTTTAGTATATCAGGAATAACGCCAGTATCTAGGCTTTGTCTCCACAGAATGTGGAGGGCCTGCATCACCTCAAGAGAGTGATGCATTGCCTCTGCATTGCCTCTGCATCACTCAAGAGAGTGATGCAGAGGCTCAAGAGAGTGATGCAGAGGCCTAAGAGAATGATGCGATGGATCACATTTTGCCCAAACCTTCCCTGCAGTTTTTAAAATATCCCAAACATCCCAAATTCGACCCTTGAGCCATTATTTGGAGCCAAATTTAAGCTTTCTGCATGTATTCGCAGTTTGAAATTACGACATTTAATACCGAAAATAGAAAATATGCCAATTACTGAAAGCAGCGATGGGTCACATTTTGCCCAAATTCCCCTGCAGTTTTCAAAATATCCCAAACATCCTAAATTCGAGCCATGAACTATATTTTGGACCCAAATTCTGGTTCTCTGCACGTATTCGTTGTTTGAAATTACAACTTTTTATACTGGAAATATGCCATTGACCGAAAGCGGCGATGGATCACATTTTGCCCAAACCCTCTCTGCAGTTTTCAAAATATCCCAAACATCCCAAATTCGACACTTGAGCCATATTTTGGAGCCAAATTTTGGTTTGCTGCATGTATTCACAGTTTGAAATTACGACTTTTTATACCGAAAATATGCCAATTACTGAGAACGGCGATGGATCACATTGTGCCCAAACCCTCCCTGCAGTTTTAAAATATTTCAAACATCCTAAATTCGACCCTTCAGCTATATTTTGGAGCCAAATTCTGGCTCTCTGCACGTATTCGCAGTTTGAAATTACGAGAATTTATACCGAAAATATGTCAATTACTGAGAGAGGCGATGGGTCACATTTTTCCCAAACCCCGTGTAGTTTTCAAAATATCCCAAACATCCCAAATTCGACCCTTGAGCAATATTTTGGAGCTAAATTGTGGCTCTCTGCACATATTCGCAGTCTGAAACTACGACTTTTTTTTACCGAAAATATGTCAATTACTGAGAGCGGCGATGGGTCACATTTTGCGCAAACCCCCCTGCAGTTTTCACAATCTCCCAAACATCCTAAATTCGACCCATGAACTATATTTTGGACCCCAATTCTGGTACTCTGCACGTATTCGTTGTTTGAAATTACAACTTTTTATACTGGAAATATGCCATTGACTGAAAGCGGCGATGGATCACATTTTGCCCAAACCCTCCCTGCAGTTTTCAAAATATCCCAAACTTCCCAAATTCTACCCTTGAGCCTTATTTTGGAGCCAAATTCTGGCTCTCTGCACGTATTGGCAGTTTTAAATTACGACTTTTTATACCGAAAATATGCCAATTACTGATAGCGGCTATGGATCACATTTTGCCCAAACTCTCCCTACAGTTTTCAAAAAATTTCAAACATCCCAAATTCGACCCTTCAGTTATATTTTGGAGCCAAATTCTGGCTCTCTGCACGTATTCGCAGTTTGAAATTACGAGATTTTATACCGAAAATATGTCAATTAATGAGAGCGGCGATGGATCATATTTTGCCCAAACCCTCCCTGCAGTTTTCAAAATATCCCAAACATCCCAAATTCGACCCTTGAGCCATTATTTGGAGCCGAATTTTAGCTGTCTGCATGTATTCGCAGTTTGAAATTACGACATTTAATACCGAAAATATGCCAATTACTGAAAGCAGCGATGGATCACATTTTGCCCAAACCCTCCCTACAGTTTTCAAAAAATTTCAAACATCCCAAATTCGACCCTTCAGCTATATTTTGGAGCCAAATTCTGGCTCTCTGCACGTATTCGCAGTTTGAAATTACGAATTTTTATACTGAAAATATGCCAATTACCGAGAGCGGCGATGGATCACATTTTGCCCAAACCCTCCCTGTAGTTTTCAAAATATCCCAAACATCCCAAATTCGACACTTGAGCCATATTTTGGAGCCAAATTCTGGCTCTCTGCACGTATTCGCAGTTTGAAATTACGAGAATTTATACCGAAAATATGTCAATTACTGAGAGCGTCGATGGATCACATTTTGCCCAAACCCTCTCTGCAGTTTTCAAAATATCCCAAACATCCCAAATTCTACACTTCAGCAATATTTTGGAGCCAAATTTTAGCTTTCTGCATGTATTCGCAGTTTGAAATTACGACATTTAATACCGAAAATATGCCAATTACTGAAAGCGGCGATGGATCCCTTTTTGCTCAAGCCCTCTGTGCAGTTTTAAAAATATCCCAAACATCCAAAATTCGACGCTTGAGTCATATTTTGGAGCCAAATTCTGGCTCTCTGCACGTATTCGCAGTTAGAAATCACGACTTTTTATATTGAAAATATGCCAATTACTGAAAGCAGCGATGGGACACATTATGCCCAAACCCTCCCTGCAGTTTTCAAAATATCCCAAACATCCTACGTTCGACCCTTGATCCATATTTTGGTGCCATATTCTGGCTCTCTGCACATATTCGCAGGTTGAAATTACGATATTTTATACCGAAAATATGGTAATTACTGAAAGCAACGATGGGTCACATTTTGCCCTCCCCCTCCACCTTCAGTTTTCAAAATATCCCAAACATCCCAAATTCGACGCTTGAGTAATATTTTGAAATCAAATTCGGGCTCTCTGCACGTAAATTTGACACTTGAGCCATATTTTGGAGCCAAATTTTGGTTTGCTGCATGTATTCGCAGTTTGAAATTACGACTTTTTATACCGAAAATATGCCAATTACTGAGAACGGCGATGGATCACATTTTGCCCAAACCCTCCCTGCAGTTTTAAAAATATTTCAAACATCCCAAATTCGACGCTTGAGTCATATTTTGGAGCCAAATTCTGGCTCTCTGCACGTATTTGCAGCTAGAAATCATGACTTTTTATATTGAAAATATGCCAATTACTGAAAGCAGCGATGGGACACATTTTGCCCAAACCCTCCCTGCAGTTTTCAAAATATCCCAAACATCCAACGTTCGACCCTTGATCCATATTTTGGAGCCATATTCTGGCTCTCTGCACATATTCGCAGGTTGAAATTACGATATTTTATACCGAAAATATGGTAATTACTGAAAGCAACGATAGGGTCACATTTTGCCCCCCCACCCCCTTCAGTTTTCAAAATATCCCAAACATCCCAAATTCGATGCTTGAGTAATATTTTAAAGCCAAATTCGGGCTCTCTGTACGTATTCGCAATTTGAAGTTACGTCTTTTTATACCGAAAATATGACAATTACTGAGAGCGGCGATGGGTGACATGTTGCCAAAACCCTCCCTGCATTTTTCATAATTTCCCAAATATCCCAAATTCGACCCTTGAGCCATTATTTGGAGCCGAATTTTAGCTTTCTGCATATATTCGCAGTTTGAAATTACGATATTTAATACCGAAAATACGCCAATTACTGAAAGCAGCGATGGATCACATTTTGCCCAAACCCTCCCTGTGCAGTTTTCAAAATTTCCCAAACATCCAAAATTCTACTCTCGAGCCTTATTTCTGGCTCTCTGCACGTATTGGCAGTTTGAAATTACGAATTTTTATACTGAAAATATGAAAATTACTGAAAGCAGCGATGAGTCACAATATGCCCTAACCCCCCTGCAGTTTTCAAAATATCCTAAACATCCCAAATTCGAACCTTGAACCATATTTTGGAGCCAAATTCTGGTTTTCTGCACTTATTCGCAGTTTGAAATTACGAATTTTTATACCCAAAATATGACAGTTACTGAAAGCGGCGATAAGTCACATTTTGCCCAAACCCCCCTGCAATTTTAAAAATATCCCAAACAACCCAAATTCGACCCTTGAGCCATATTTTGGAGCCAAATTGTGGCTCTCTGCACATATTCGCAGTTTGAAATTACGACTTTTTATACCGAAAATATGCCAATTACTGAGAGCGGCGAAGGATCACATTTTGCCCAAACCCTCCCTACAGTTTTCAAAATATTTCAAACATCCCAAATTCAACTCTTCAGCTATATTTTGGAGCCAAAGTTTGGCTCTCTGCACGTATTCGCAGTTTGAAATTACGACTTTTTATACCAAAAATATTCCATTTACTGAGAGCGGCGATGGATCACATTTTGCCAAAACCCTCCCTGTAATTTTCAAAATATCCCAAACATCCCAAATTCACCTATGAACTATATTTTGGAGCCAAATTTTGGCTCTCTGCACGTATTTGTAGTTTGAAATTACAACTTTTTATACCGAAAATATGCCATTTACTGAGAGTGGCGATGGATCACATTTTGCCCAAACCCTCCCTATATTTTTCAAAATATCCCAAACATCCCAAGTTCGACACTTGAGCCATATTTTGGAGCCAAATTTTGGTTTCCTGCATGTATTCGCAGTTTGAAATTACGACTTTTTATACCAAAAATATGCCAATTACTCAGAGCGCCGATGGATCACATTTTGCCCAAACCCTCCCTGCAGTTTTAAAAATATTTCAAACATCCCAAATTCGACCCTTCAGCTATATTTTGGGATGCAGAGGGATGCAGAGGCTCAATTGAGGGATGCAAAGGCTCAAGAGAGGGATGCAGAGGCTCAACAGAGGGATGCAGAGGCTTAAGAGAGGGATGCCGAGGCTCAAGAGTATGTTGCAGAGGCTCAAGTGAGGGATGCAAAGGTACAAGAGAGGGATGCATAGGCTCTTGAGAGTGATGCAGAGGCTCAAGAGAGGGATGCAGAGGCTTATGAGAGTGATGCAAAGCTCATGAGAGGGATGCAGAGGCTCACGAGAGGGATACAGGAGTTCAAGAGAGGGATGCAGAGGCTCACGAGAGGGATGCAGAGGCTTAAGAGAGTGATGTAGAGGCACAAGACAGGGATGCAGATGCTTAAGAGAGTGAAGCAAAGCTCATGAGAGGGATGCAGAGGCTCACGAGAGGGATGCAGGAGTTCAAGAGAGGGATGCAGAGGCTCAAGAGAGGGATGCAGAGGCTCAAGAGAGGGATGCAGAGGCTCATGTGAGGAATGCAGAGGCAAATGAGAGGGATGCATAGACTCTTGAGAGGGATGCATAGGCTCAAGAGAGGGATGCAGAGGCTTAAGAGAGTGATGCAAAGCTCATGAGAGGGATGCAGAGGCTCACGAGAGGGATACAGGAGTTCAAGATAGGGATGCAGAGGCTCAAGAGAGGGATGCCGAGGCTCAAGAGAGGGATGCCGAGACTCATGTGAGGGATGCAGAGACACAAGAGAGGGTTGCATAGGCTCTTGAGAGTGATGCAGAGGCTCAAGAGAGGGATGCAGAGGCTTAAGAGAGTCATGCAAAGCTCAAGAGAGTGATGCAAAGGCTTAGGAGAGGGATGCAGAGGCTCAAGAGAATGATGGTGAGGCTCAAGAGAGTGCTGCAGAGGCTGAAGAGAGAGATGCAGTGGCTTAAGAGAGTGATGCAGAGGCTCAAGAGAGTAATGCAGATCACATTCTGCATTACTCAAGGGAGTGATTCAGAGGCTCAAGGGAGTGATTCAGAGGCTTATGAGAGTGATGCAGAGGATGAAGAGAGTGATGCAGAGGTTCGAGAGAGTGATGCAGAGGCTCGGGAGAGTTATGCAGAGGCCTCAAGAGAGGGATTCAGAGGCTTAAGAGAGTGATGCAGAGGCTGAAGAGTGTGTTGCAGAGGCTCAAGAGAGGGATGCAGAGGCTCAAGAGGGTGATGAATAGGCTCAAGAGAGGGATGCAGAGGCTCAAGAGAGGGATGCAGAGGCTCAAGTGAGTGATGCAGAGGCTCAAGAGAGTGATGCAGGGGATCAAGAGAAGAAAGCAGACGCTTACGAGAGTGATGCAGGAGTTCAAGAGAAGGATGCAGAGGCTCAGGAGAGTGATGAAGAGGCTGAAGAAAGGGATGCAGAGGCTTTAGAGAGGGATCCAGAGGCTAAGGAGAATGATCAATAGGCTCAAGAGAATGCTGCAGAGGCTCGAGAGAGTGATGCTGAGGCTCCAGAGAGAGATTCAGAGGCTCCAGAGAGTGATGTAGAGGCTTAAGAGAGGGATGCAGAGGTTCAAGAGAATGATGCAGAGGCTTAAGAGAGGGAGTAGGGATGCAGAGGCTCAAGAGAATGATGCAGAAGCTCAAGAAAGGGATGCTGAGGCTCCAGAGAGGAATGCAGAGGCTTAAGAGAGTGATGCAGAGGCTGAAGAGAGATATTGCTAAATTCGATGATTTTTAGTACGAAACAAAATGCAAAAAAACTTGCTTAGAGTGCAATATTATGCGAAATTTTGAGATTTGAAGGATAAACCACATATCGTGATACTACATGAAATAGTATCGAAATATTGGTAAAAAACGAATTAATTTACGTAATATCAAACTACATGAAAAACGTGAAAAAAGTCTCTATTGTACCAAATTTAAGGATTTTAACTTAGAATCATAAAGCGAGGTTTCGTATTATTTAGATCCAAGAAAAGACATATGACAATGTTGTTTCCAATACAAATGATAAAAATCAATGTGTTTTCATTAGAATTAACTAAAATGTTCCTGAATTTCCGTTTATATTACCTATGGAAGATGTACACGTAAAACCGCTCTATACCGGCTGAAACGTCGATATATGCAATAAAAACCGAACTTCTCCCCTTTTCAATATCTTACTCAGTATTTTAAGGAGAAACAAATAGTTGATTGAAAATTAAGTATTTAAGGTTATTATCTAATCAATTATGTGTTTGCATCATTTTTATCGTATATTAATGAATTAATACCAATAAACTGAAAATTCACAAAAACGTGGAAAAACGGCAAAATATTGCCTAATTCGATGATATTTTGTTAATATCACATGAAGGAAAAGAGGGGGATGATAAACGTCAAAATATTACTAAATTCGATGATTTTTTGTACGAAACAAAAATCAAGAAAACTTGCTTAAAATGGAATATTATGCGAAATTCTGAGATTTGAAGGTCAAATCACATATCGTGATACTACATGAAATAGTATCGAAATATTGGTAAAAATGAATATATTTACGTAATATCAAACTACATGAAAAACGTGAAAAAAGTCACTATTATAACAAATTTGAGGATTTTAACTTCGAATCATGAAGCGAGGTTTCGTATTATTTAGATCCAAGAAAAGACATATGACAATGTTGTTTCCAATACAAATGATAAAAATCAATGTGTTTTCATTAGAATTAGCTAAAATGTTCCTGATTTTCTGTTTATATTACCGATGGAAGATGTACACGTAAAACAGCTCTAATCCTGCTGAAACATCGATAGATGCAATAAAAACAGAACTTCTGCTCTTTTCAATATCTTACTCAGTATTTTAACGAGAAACAAATAGTTGATTGAAAATGAAGTATTTAAGGTTAATTTCTAATAAATTATGTGTTTGCATCATTTTTATCGTATATATAATGAATTAAAAACAATAAACGGAAAATTCACACAAACGTGGAAAAACGGTAAAATCTTGACTAATTCGATGATATTTTATTTAAATCACATAAAGGAAAAGGGGATGATAAACGGGAAAATATTGCTAAATTTGATGATTTTTCGTACGAAACAAAACGCAAGAAAACTTGCTTAAAATGGAATATTATGCGAAATTCTGAGATTTGAAGGCTAAATCACATATTGTGATACTACATAAATAGTATCGAAATATTAGTAAAGAAGTGAATATATTTGCGTAATATCAAACTAAATGATAAACGTGAAAAAAATCACTATTATACCAAATTTGAGGATTTTAACTTAGAATCATAAAGCGAGGTTTCGTATTATTTAGATCCAAGAAAAGACATATGACAATGTTGTTTCCAATACAAATGATAAAAATCAATGTGTTTTCATTAGAATTAACTAAAATGTTCCTGATTTTCCGTTTATATTACCGATGGAAGATGTACACGTATAACCGCTTTATTCCGGCAGAAACGTCGATATATGCAATAAAAACCGAACTTCTCCCCTTTTCAATACCTTAATCAGTATTTTAACGAGAAACAAATAGTTGATTGAAAATGAGGTTTTTAAGGTTAATTTCTAATCAATTATGTGTTTGCATGATTTTTGTCATATATTTAATGAATTAATACTAATAAATTGAAAATTCACAAAAACGTGGAAAAACGGCAAAATATTACCTAATTCGATGATATTTTGATTAAATCACATAAAGGATGATAAATGATGATAAACGTCAAAATATTGCTAAATTCGATGATCTTTAGTACGAAAGAAAATGCAAGAAAACTTGCTTAAAATGCAATATTATGCGAAATTCTGATATATGAAGGCCAAATCACATATCGTGATACTACATGAAATAGTATCGAAATATTGGTAAAAATGAATATATTTACGTAATATCAAACTACATGAAAAACGTGAAAAAAGTCACTATTATACCAAATTTGAGGATTTTAACTTCGAATCAAAAAGCGAGGTTTCGTATTATTTAGATCCAAGAAAAGACATATGACAGTGTTGTTTCCAATACAAATGATAAAAATCAATGTGTTTTCATTAGAATTAACTAAAATGTTCCTGATTTTCCGTTTATATTACCGATAGAAGATGTACACGTAAATCCGCTCTATTCCGGCTGAAAAGTCGATATATGCAATAAAAACCGAACTTCTCCCCTTTTCAATATCTTACTCAGTATTTTACCGAGAAACAAATAGTTGTTTGAAAATGAAGTATTTAAGGTTAATTTCTAATCAATTATGTGTTTGCATCATTTTTATCGTATATTTAATGAATTAATAACAATAAACGGAAAATTCACAAAAAACGTGGAAAAACGGTAAAATCTTGCCTTATTCGATGATATTTTGTTTAAATCACATAAAATAAAAGGGGATGATAAACGTGAAAATATTGCTAAATTCGATGATTTTTCGTACGAAACAAAACGCAAGAAAACATGCTGAAAATGGAATATTATGCGAAATTCTGAGATTTGAAGGCTAAATCACATATCGTGATTTTACATGAAATAGTAACGAAATATTGGTAAAAAATTGAATATATTTACGTAATACCAAACTATATGATAAACGTGAAAAAAGTCACTATTATACCAAATTTGAGGATTTTACCTTCGAATCATAAAGCGAGGTTTCGTATTATTTAGATCCAAGAAAAGACATATGACAATGTTGTTTCCAATACAAATGATAAAAATCAATATGTTTTCATTAGAATTATCTAAAATGTTCCTGATTTTCCGTTTATATTACTGATGGAAGATGTACACGTATAACCGCTCTATACCGGCTGAAACGTTGATATATGCAATAAAAACCGAACTTCTCCCCTTTTCAATACCTTAATCGATGTTTCAGCCGGAATAGAGCGGTTTTACGTGTACATCTTCCATCGGTAATATAAACGGAAAATCAGGAACATTTTAGTTAATTCTAATGAAAACACATTGATTTTTATCATTTGTATTGGAAACAACATTGTCATATGTCTTTTCTTGGATCTAAATAATACGAAACCTCGCTTTATGATTCTAAGTTAAAATCCTCAAATTTGGTATAATAGTGACTTTTTTCACGTTTATCATTTAGTTTGATATTACGTAAATATATTCATTTCTTTACCAATATTTCGATACTATTTATGTAGTATCACGATATGTGATTTAGCCCTCAAATCTCAGAATTTTGCATAATATTCCATTTTAAGCAAGTTTTCTTGCGTTTTGTTTCGTAGGAAAAATCATCGAATTTAGCATTATTTTCACGTTTTTCATCCCCTTTTCCTTTATGTGATTTAAACAAAATATCATCGAATTAGTCAAGATTTTACCGTTTTTCCACGTTTGTGTGAATTTTCCGTTTATTGTTATTAATTCATTATATATACGATAAAAATGATGCAAACACATAATTTATTAGAAATTAACCTTAAATACTTCATTTTCAATCAACTATTTGTTTCTCGTTAAAATACTTAGTAAGATATTGAAAAGAGGAGAAGTTCTGTTTTTATTGCATCTATCGATGTTTCAGCAGGATTAGAGCGGTTTTACGTGTACATCTTCCATCGGTAATATAAACAGAAAATCAGGAACATTTTAGCTAATTCTAATGAAAACACATTGATTTTTATCATTTGTATTGGACCTCCATGTATTGGAGGTCCAATTGTATGTATTGGACATTGTCATATGTCTTTTCTTGGATCTAAATAATACGAAACCTCGCTTCATGATTCGAAGTTAAAATCCTCAAATTTGTTATAATAGTGACTTTTTCACGTTTTTCATGTAGTTTAATATCATGTAAATATATTCATTTTCACCAATATTTCGATACTATTTCATGTAGTATCACGATATGTGATTTGGCCTTCAAATCTCAGAATTTCGCATAATATTCCATTTTAAGCAAGTTTTCTTGATTTTTGTTTCGTACAAAAAATCATCGAATTTAGTAATATTTTGACGTTTATCATCCCCCCCCTTTTCCTTCATCCCTCTCTTAAGCCTCTGCATCACTCTCCTAAGCCTCTGCATCACTCTCTAGAGCCTCTGCATCACTCTCTTCAGCCTCTGCATCACTCTCTTAAGCCTCTGCTTCCCTCTCTTGATCCTCTGCATCACTCTCTTTAGCCTCTGCATCACTCTCTTGATCGTCTGCATCACTCTCTCGAGCCTCTGCATCACTCTCTTGATCGTCTGCATCACTCTCTTGATCGTCTGCATCACTCTCTTTAGCCTCTGCATCACTCTCTTGAGGCTCTGCATCACTCTCTTAAGCCTCTGCATCCCTCTCTTGCAGGAACGGCTGCAAGAGCTAACCTTCAATAATTTCAAACTGCGAATACATGCAGAATGCAAAAATTTGGCTCCAAAATATGGCTCAAGGGTCGAATTTGGGATTTTTGGGATATTTTGAAAACTGCAGTGGGGTTGGACAAAATGTGACCTATTGCCGCTCGCAGTAGTTGGCATATTTTCGGTATAAAAATTCGTAATTTCAAACTGCGAATACGTGCAGAGAGCCAGAATTTGGCTCCAAAATATGGCTCAAGCGTCCAATTTGGGATGTTTGGGATATTTTGAAAACTGTAGGGAGGGTTTGGGTAAAATGTGATCTATCTCTGCTTTCAGTATATTGACATATTTTTGGTATAAAGAGTCGAAACTTCAAACTGCGAATACGTGCAGAGAGCCAGAATTTGGCTCCAAAATATGGCTCAAGCGTCGAATTTGGGACGTTTGGGATATTTTGAAAACTTCAGAGGGGGTTTGGGCAAAATGTGATCCATCGCCGCTCGCAGTAATTGGCATATTTTTAGTATAAAAATCATAGTTTCAAACTGCGAATACGTGCAGAGAGCCAAAATTTGGCTCCAAAATATGGCTCAAGCGTCGAATTTGGGATATTTAGGATATTTTGAAAACTGCAGGAAGGGATTGGGCAAAATATGATCCATCGTTGCTTACAGTAATTGGTATATTTTCGGTATAAAAGGTCTTAATTTCAAAGTGCGAATCCGTGCAGAGAGTCAGAATTTGGCTTCAAAATATGGCTATGGGGTCGAATTTGGGATGTTTGGGATATTTTGAAAACTACAGGGGTGTTTGGACAAAATGTGACTCATCGCCGCTCTCAGTAATTGTCATATTTTCGGTATAAAAAGTCGCAATTTCAAACTGCGAATAGGTGCAGAGATCCCGAACTTTGCTCCATAATATGGCTCAAACGTCGAATTTGGGATGTTTGGGATATTTTGAAAACTGCAAGGGGGGTTTGGGCAAAATGTAACTCATCTCCGGTCTCAGTTATTGGCATATTTTCGGTAAAAAAAGTCGTAATTTTACTGCGAATACGTGCAGAGATCTAGAATTTGGCTCCAAAATATGTCCTGGCTCCAAAACAATTACATTGTTTTGGAGCCAGTACATATTAATTGTAATTAATTGTAATTGTTGGTAGCGTTTCCTTTCACCCAATGCCTCTATTCACCTAGAAGTAAATAGTGAGTTACTTACATCCTGGTGAGTGAGTGAGGGTTAGTCACTAGTTGGACCTTGTTGTTATAAGCCTTGTTGTTTATATGTATATATAAACTGCTTGTTTCACGACTCAGTGATTTTACATGTGTTGACTAAATGAAGCCTAAAAGAGCATATCCAAGAACTAAAATTTGCCCATTTTAGTTTATTTTTACTTTTAAATTATTTGAATTTATGCTAAGGCCGTTTATGCTTTGAAGAGATTTGCTTAGGTTCTTTAATTGGTAGGTTGGTGGCATTTGTATGCAATTTGAGCGAGATCAATAGCATCCCAACATTTCTATTTTGGAGAAATACTCCATTTGTTGTTGGTTTGAGTAAATAGTTGCTATAAGCACTATCATTAATGGAGAATTGGCTGGTATGTGTAAGTAAACTCCATTATGCAGTTTTAGGTTAGTTTGGGTTACAGGTTAAGTTAGGTTTTAGGTGACGGTGTTCAGGTTTGGTTAGGTGAAAGGTTGATGACTAGGTGACACACACAACCCTGTGCGTGTGTGTGTGTGTGTGTGTGTGTGTGTGTGTGTGTGTGTGTGTGTGTGTGTGTGTGTGTGTGTGTGTGTGTGTGTGTGTGTGTGTGTGTGTGTGTGTGTGTGTGTGTGTGTGTATACTCACCTTCTTGTGCTCACCTAGTTGTGCTTGCGGGGGTTGAGCTCTGGTTCTTTGGTCCCGCCTCTCAACCGTCAATCAACAGGTGTACAGGTTCCTGACCCTATTGGGCTCTATCATATCTACACTTGAAACTGTGTATGGAGTCAGCCTCCACCACATTACTTCCTAATGAATTCCATTTGCCAACCACTCTGACACTAAAAAAGTTCTTTCTAATATCTCTGTGGCTCATTTGGGCACTCAGTTTCCACCTGTGTCCCCTAGTGCGTGTGCCCCTTGTGTTAAATAGTCTGTCTTTATCAACCCTGTCCATTCCCTTGAGAATCTTGAATGTGGTGATCATGTCCCCCCTAACTCTTCGGTCTTCCAACGAAGTGAGGTTCAATTCCCGTAGTCTCTCCTCGTAGCTCATACTTCTCAGCTCGGGTACTAGTCTGGTGGCAAACCTTTGAACCTTTTCCAGTTGAGTCTTATGCTTGACTAGATATGGACTCCATGCTGGAGCCGCATACTCCAGGATTGGTCTGACATATGTGGTATATAATGTTCTGAAAGATTCCTTACACAAGTTTCTAAAGGCCGTTCTTATGTTAGCCAACTTGGCATATGCTGCTGATGTTATCCTCTGTATATGAGCTTTAGGGGACAGGTCTGGCGTGATATCTGGCCCCAGGTCTTTCTCTCTCTCTGACTCTTGAAGTATTTCATCTCCCAAGTGATACCTTGTATCTGGTCTCCTGCTTACTACCCCTATCTTCATTACATTACATTTGCTTGGGTTAAACTATAACAACCATTTGTTCGACCATTCCTGCAGCTGGTCCAGGTCTTTTTGAAGCCTCAAGCTGTCCTCCTCTGTCTTAGTCCTTCTCATAATTTTGTCGTCGTCAGCAAACATTGAGAGGAATGAGTCTATAACCTCTGGGAGATCATTTGCATCCCTCTCTTGAGCCTTTGCATCACTCTCTTAAGCCTCTCTATCACTCTCTTGTGCCTCTGCATCGTTCTCTTGAGACTCTGCATCCTCTCCTGAACTCCTGCATCCCTCCCATGAGCCTCTGCATCACTCTCTTAAGCCTCTGCATCACTCTCGTATGCCTCTGCATCATTCTCGTGAGCCTATGCATCCCTCTCTTGAGCCTCTGCATCACTCTCTTGAGCCTCTGCATCCCTCTCTTGAGCCTCTGCTTCATTCTCTTATGCCTCTGCATCACTCTCCTGAGCCTCTGCATCACTCTCATGAGCCTCTACATCCCTCTTTTGAGCCTCTGCATCACTCTCTTGAGCCTCTGCATCACTCTCTAGAGCCTCTGCATAACTCTCTTGAGCCTCTGCATCACTCTTCTAAGCCTCTGCATCCCTCTCTTGATCCTCTGCATCACTCTCGTAAGCCTCTGCATAACTCTCTTGAGCCTCTGCATCACTCGCTTGAGCTTCTGCATAATTCTTTTTAGCCTCTGCATCACTCTCTTGAGCCTCTGCATCACTCTCTTCGGCCTCTGCATCACTCTCTTGAGCCTCTGCAACACTGTCTTTAGCCTCTGCAACACTCTCGTAAGCCTCTGCATCACTCTCTTGAGGCTCTGCATCACTCTCTTCGGCCTCTGAATACCTCTCCTGAACCTCTGCAACACTCTCTTCAGCCTCTGCATCACTCTCTTGAGCCTCTGCATAACTCTTTTTAGCCTCTGCCTCACTCTCTTGGGCCTCTGCATCACTCTTTTCGGCCTCTGCATCACTCACCTAAGCCTCTGCTTCCCTCTCTAGATCCTCTGCATCACTCTCATGAGCCTCTGGATCCCACTCGTAAGCCTCTGCATCACTCTCTTGAGCCTCTGCATCCCTCTCTTGAACTCCTGCATGCCTCTCATGAGCTTCTGCATCCCTCTCTTGAGCCTTTGCATCACTCTCTTAAACCTCTGCATCCCTCTCTTGAGCCTCTGCATCACTCTCAAGAGCCTCTGCATCCCTCTCTTTTGCCTCTGCAGCCCTCTTTTGAGCCCCTGCATCCCTCTCTTGAGCCTCTGAATCCCTCTCTTGAGCCTCTGCATCGCTCTCTAGAGCCTCTGCATCCCTCTCTTCAGCCTCTACATCACTCTCTTATGCCTATGCATCACTCTCGTAAGCCTCTGCATCCCTCGCCTGAGCCTCTGCATCATTCTCGTAGGCCTCTGCATAACTCTTTTGATCCTCTGCATCACTCTCTTGAGCCTCTACATCCCTCTTTTGAGCCTCTGCATCATTCTCTTGAGCCTCTGCATCACTCTCTTGAGCCTCTGCAACACTCTCTTGAGCCTCTGCATCCCTCTCTTAAGTCTCTGCATCACTCTCTTGAGCCTCTGCATAACTCTCTTGAGCCTCTGCATCACTCTCTTAAACCTCTGCATCCCTCTCTTGATCCTCTGCATCACTCTCGTAAGCCTCTGCATCACTCTCTTGAGCCTCTGCATAACTCTTTTTAGCATCTGCATCACTCTCCTGAGCCTCTGCATCACTCTCTTCAGCCTCTGCATCACTCTCTTGAGCCTCTGCAACACTCTCTTCAGCCTCTGCATCCCTCTCTTGATCCTCTGCATCACTCTCTGGAGCCTCTGCAACACACTCTTCAGCATCTGAATCCCTCTCTTGAGGCTCTGAATCCCTCTCTTAAGCCTCTGCATCCCTCTCGTCGGCCTCTGCATCACTCTCTTAAGCCTCTGTTTCCCTCTCTTGATCCTCTGCATCACTCTCATGAGCCTCTGCATCCCACTATTAAGCCTCTGCATCACTCTCTTGAGCCTCTGCATCCCTCTCTTAAGCCTCTGCATCACTCTCTTGAGCCTCTGCTTCGCTCTCTTTAACTCCTGCATCCCTCTCATGAGCCTCTGCATCCCTCTCTTGAGCCTTTGCGTCACTCTCCTAAGCCTCTGCAACCCTCTCTTGAGCCTCTGCATCACTCTCGTAAGCCTCTGCATCATTCTCTTGAGCCTCTGCATCCCTCTCTTGAGCCTCTGCATCACTCTCTTCAGCCTCTGCATCCCTCTCTCCAGCCTCTGCATCATTCTCTTAGGCCTCTGCAGAGGCTCAAGAGAGTGATGAAGAGGCTAAAAAGAGTTATGCAAAGGCTCAAGAGAGTGATGCAGAGGCTTTTGAGAGAGATGCAGAGGCTGAAGAGAGTGTCGCAGAAGCTTAAGAGAGGGATGAAGAGGCTCAGGAAAGTGATGCAGAGGCTCAAGAGAGTGATGCAGAGGCTCCAGAGAGTGACGCAGAGGCTCAAGAGAGTGATGCAGTGGCTCAAGAGAGTGATACAGAGGCTTAAGAGAGTGATGCAGAGGCTCAAGAGAGGAATGCAGAGGCTCAAGAGAGTGATGCAAAGTCTCAAGAAAGTGATGCAGAGGCCTAGGAGAATGATGCAGAGGCTCAAGAGAGGGATGCAGAGGATGAAAAGAATGATGCAGAGGCTCAAGAGAGGGATGCAGACGCTCAAGAGAGTGATTCAGAGGCTTACGAGAGTGATGCAGAAGCTTAAGACAGTGATGCAGAGGCTTAGGAGAGGGATGTAGAGGCTCAAGAGAGTGATGCAGAGACTCAAGAGAGTGATGCAGAGGCCTAGGAGAATGATGCAGAGGCTCTAGAGAGGATGCAGAGGCTCAAGAGAGTGATGCAGACGCTGAAGAGAGTTATGCAGAGGCCTAGGAGAATGATGCAGAGGCTTAAGAGAGGGATGCAGAAGCTCAAGAGAGTGATGCAGAGACTAAAGAGAGTTATGCAGAGGCTGAAGAGAGTGATGCAGAGTTTTACGAGAGTGATGCGGAGGCTCAAGTGAGGGATGTAAAGGCTCAAGAGAGTGATGCAGAAGCTCAAGAGAGTGATGTAGAGGCTTAAGAGAGTGATGCAGAGGCTTAAGAGAGGGGATGCAGAAGCTGAAGAGAGTGATGCAGAGGCTGAAGAGAGTGATGCAGAGGCTTAAGAGAGGGATGCAGAGGTTCAAGGGAGGGATGCAGAGGCTAAAGAGTGGGATGCAGGGGCTCAAGAGAGTGATGCAGAGGCTTAAGAGAGGGATGCAGAGGCTCAAGAGAGTGATGCAGAGGCTTAAGAGAGTGTTGCAAAGGCTCAAGAACGGGATGCAGAGGCTCATGAGAGGGGTGCATGAGTTCAAGAGAGGGATGCAGAGGCTTAAGAGAGTGATGCAGAGGTTCAAGAGAGTGATGCAGAGGCTAAAGAGAGGGATGCAGAGGCTCAAGAGAATGATGCAGAGGCTAAAGAGAGGAATGCAGAGGCTTAAGAGAGTAATGCAAAGGCTCAAGAAAGTGATGCAGAGGCCTAGGAGAATGATGCAGAGGCTCAAGAGAGGGATGCAGAGGATGAAGAGAGTGATGCAGAGGCTCAAGAGATGGATGCAGACGCTCACGAGAGTGATTCAGAGGTTTTCGAGAGTGATGCAGAAGCGTAAGACAGTGATGCAGAGGCTTAGGAGAGGGATGTAGAGGTTAAAGAGAGTGATGCAGAGCCTCAAGAGAGTGATGCAGAGGCCTAGGAGAATGATGCAGAGGCTCAAGAGAGGTATGCAGAGGCTGAAGAGAGTGATGCAGACGCTGAAGAGAGGGATGCAGAGGCTCAAGAGAAGGATGCAGAAGCTCAAGAGAGTGATGCAGAGACTCAAGAGAGTTATGCAGAGGCTGAAGAGAGTGATGCAGAGGCTTACGTGAGTGATGCAGAGGCTTAAGTGAGGGATGTAGAGGCTCAAGAGAGTGATGCAGAAGCTCAAGAGAGTGATGTAGAAGCTTAAGAGAGTGATGCAGAGGCTTAAGAGAGAGGATGCAGAAGCTTAAGAGAGGGATGCAGAGGCTCAAGAGAATGATGCAGAGGCTCAAGAGAGTGATGCAGAAGATCAAGAGAGGGATGCAGAGGCTTATGAGAGTGATGCAGAGGCTGAAGGGAGTGTTGCAGAGGCTCAAGAGAGAGAGATGCAGAGGGTCAAGACAATGATGCAGAGGCTAAAAAGAGTTATGCAGATTCTCAGAAGAGTAATGCAGAGGCTTACGAGAGTGATGCAGAGGATCAGGAGAGGGATGCAGAGGCTCAAGAGAGTGATGCAGAGGCTCGAGAGAGTGATGCAGAGGCTCAAGAGAGTGAGGCAGAAGCTCAAGAGAGTGATGCAGAGGCTCAAGAGAGTGATGCAGAGCTTAGGAGAGGGATGACGAGGCTCAAGAGAGTGATGCAGAGCCTCAAGAGAAGGTTGTAGAGGCTCAAGAGAGTGATGCAGAGGCTTAAGAGAGTGATGCAGAGGCCTAGGAGAATGATGCATAGGCTCAAGAGAGGGATGCAGAGGCTGAAGAGAGTGATGCAGAGGCTCAAGAGAGGGATGCAGAGGCTCAAGTGAGTGATTCAGAAGCTTACGAGAGTGATGAAGAGGCTTAAGAGAGTGATGCAGAGGCTTACGAGAGGGATGCATGGGCTCAAGAGAGGGATGCAGAGGCTTAAGAGAGCGATGCAGAGGCTCAAGAGAGTGATGCAGATCGAGGCTCAAGAGAGTGATGCAGAGGCTCAAGAGAGGGATGCAGAGGCTTAAGAGATTGATGCAGAGGTTTAAGAGAGTGATGCAGAGGCTTAAGAGAGGGATGACGAGGCTCAAGAGAGTGATGCAGAGGCTCAAGAGAGTGATGCAGACGCTCAAGAGAGTGATGCATAGGCTCAAGAGAGTGATGCAGAGGCTCAAGAGAGTGATGCGGAGGCTCAGGAGAGGGACGCAGAGGCTTAACAGAGTGATGCAGAGGCTGAAGAGAGTGGTGCAGAGGCTTAGGAGGGGGATGACGAGGCTCAAGAGAGTGATGCAGAGGCTCATTAAGAGAAGGATGTAGAGGCTCAAGAGAGTGATGCAGAGGCTCAAGAGAGTGATGCAGAGTCTCAAGAGAGTGATGCAGAGGGCCAGGAGAGTGATGCAGAGGCTCAAGAGAGTGATGCAGAGGATCAAGAGAGGGAAGCAGAGGCTTAAGAGAGTGATGCAGAGACCGAAGAGAGTGATGCAGAGGCTTAAGAGAGTGATGCAGAGGCTGAAAAGAGTGTTGCAGAGGCTCAAGAGAGAGATGCAGAGGCTCAAGAGAGTGATGAAGAGGCTAAAAAGAGTTATGCAGAGGCTCAAGAAAGTGATGCAGAGGCTTATGAGAGAGATGCAGAG
Organism: Procambarus clarkii; assembly: GCF_040958095.1. Taxonomy (NCBI): domain Eukaryota; kingdom Metazoa; phylum Arthropoda; class Malacostraca; order Decapoda; family Cambaridae; genus Procambarus; species Procambarus clarkii. The sequence goes on from NC_091177.1 coordinate 19,309,179, forward strand.
GATCAAGATAAGGATGCAGAGGCTTAAGAGAGTGATGCAGAGGCTGAAGAGAGTGTCGTAGAGGCTTAAGAGAGGGATGCAGAGGCTCAGGAGAGTGATGCAAAGGCTCAAGAGAGTGATGCAGAGGCTAAAGAGAGTGATGCAGAGGCTCCAGAGAGTGACGCAGAGGCTCAAGAGAGTGATGCAGAGGCTCAAGAGAGAGATGCAGAGGCTCAAGAGAGTGATTCAGAGGCTCAAGAAAATGATGCAGAGGCTCAAGAGAGGAATGCAGAGGCTTAAGAGAGTGATGCAAAGGCTAGAGAAAGTGATGCATAGGCCTAGGAGAATGATGCAGAGGCTCAAGAGAGGGATGCAGAGGATGAAGAGAGTGATGCAGAGGCTCAAGAGAGGGATGCAGACGCTCAAGAGAGTGATTCAGAGGTTTACGAGACTGATGCAGAAGCTTAAGACAGTGATGCAAAGGCTTAGGAGAGGGATGTAGAGACTCAGGAGAGTGATGAAGAGGCTGAAGAGAGTGATGCAGAGGCTTAGGAGAGGGATGACGAGGCTCAAGAGAGTGATGCAGAGACTCAATAACAGAAGGATGTAGAGGCTCAAGAGAGTGATGCAGAGGCTCAAGCGAGGGATGCTGAGGCTCCAGAGAGGGATGCAGAGGCTGAAGAGAGAGATGCAAAGGCTCAAGAAAGTGATGCAGAGGCCTAGGAGAATGATGCAGAGGCTCAAGAGAAGGATGCAGAGGATGAAGAGAGTGATGCAGAGGCTCAAGAGAGGGATGCAGACGCTCAGGAGAGTGATTCAGAGGCTTACGAGAGTGATGCAGAAGCCTACGACAGTGATGCAGAGGCTTAGGAGAGGGATGTAGAGGCTCAAGAGAGTGATGCAGAGGCTCAAGAGAGTGATGCAGAGGCCTAGGAGAATGATGCAGAGGCTCAAGAGAGGGATGCAGAGGCTGAAGAGAGTGATGCAGATGATGAAGAGAGGGATGCAGAGGCTCAAGAGAGGGATGCAGAAGCTCAAGAGAGTGATGCAGAGACTCAAGAGAGTTATGCAGAGGCTGAAGAGAGTGATGCAGAAGCTCAAGTGAGGGATGTAGAGGCTCAAGAGAGTGATGCAGAGGCTTAAGAGAGGGGATGCAGAAGCTGACGAGAGTGATGCAGAGGTTCAAGAGAGTGATGCAGAGGCTTAGGAGAGGGATGCAGAGGCTGAAGAGAGCGATGCAGACGCTCCAGAGAGTGATGCATAGGCTCAAGAGAGTGATGCAGAGGCTCAAGAGAGTAATGCAGAGGCTCAAGAGAATGATGTAGAGGCTTAAGAGAGGGATGCAGAGGCTCAAGAGAATGATGCAGAGGCTCAAGAGAGTGGTGCAGAAGATCAAGAGAGGGATGCAGAGGCTTATGAGAATGATGCAGAGGCTGAAGAGAGTGTTGCAGAGGCTCAGGAGAGAGAGATGCAGAGGCTCAAGACAGTGATGCAGAGGCTAAAAAGAGTTATGCAGATTCTCAGGAGAGTAATGCAGAGGCTTACGAGAGTGATGCAGAGGATCAGGAGAGGGATGCACAGGCTTAGGTGAGTGATGCAGAGGCTGAGGAGTGTTGCAGAGGCTAAGGAGAGTGATGCAGAGGCTCAAGAGAGTGATGCAGAGGCTCGAGAGAGTGATGCAGAGGCTCAAGAGAGTGATGCAGAAGCTCAAGAGAGTGATGCAGAGGCTCAAGAGCATGATGCAGAAGCTTAAGAGAGGGATGCAGAGGCTTAAGAGAGTGATGCAGAGGCTGAAGAGAGTGATGCAGAGCTTAGGAGAGGGATGACGAGGCTCAAGACAGTGATGCAGAGGCTCAAGAGAAGGCTGTAGAGGCTCAAGAGAGTGATGCAGAGGCTTAAGAGAGTGATGCAGAGGCCTAGGAGAATGATGCAGAGGCTCAAGAGAGGGATGCAGAGGCTGAAGAGAGTTATGCAGAGGCTCAAGAGAGGGATGCAGAGGCTCAAGAGAGTGATTCAGAAGCTTACGAGAGTGATGAAGAGGCTTAAGAGAGTGATGCAGAGGCTTACGAGAGGGATGCATGGGCTCAAGAGAGGGATGCAGAGGCTTAAGAGAGCGATGCAGAGGCTCAAGAGAGTGATGCAGAGGCTCAAGAGAGTGATGCAGAGGCTCAAGAGAGGGATGCAGAGGCTTAAGAGAGTGATGCAGAGGCTCAAGAGAGTGATGCAGAGGCTTAAGAGAGGGATCACGAGGCTCAAGAGAGTATAAACGGAATATAAACGGAAATATATAAACGGAAAATCAGGAACATTTTAGTTAATTCTAATGAAAACACATTGGTTTTTATCATTTGTATTGGAAACAACATTGTCATGTCTTTTCTTGGATCTAAATAATACGAAACCTCGCTCTATGATTTGAAGTTAAAATCCTCATATATGGTAAAATAGAATAAAAAATTTAGAATAATTTAGAATATTAAATTTAGAATAGAATATTAAGATCTCATGCAGAGGCTGCAGAGGCTCAAGAGAGTGATGCAGAGGCCTAGGAGAATGATGCAGAGGCTCAAGAGAGGGATGCAGAGGCTGAAGAGAGTGATTCAGACGATGAAGAGGCTCAAGAGAGTGATGCAGACGCTCAGGAGAGTTATGCAGAGGCTTAAGAGAGTGATGCAAAGGCTCAAGAAAGTGATGCAGAGGCCTAGGAGAATGATGCAGAGGCTCAAGAGAAGGATGCAGAGGATGAAGAGAGTGATGCAGAGGCTCAAGAGAGGGATGCAGAGGCTCAAGAGAGTGATTCAGAGGCTTACGAGAGTGATGCAGAATCCTACGACAGTGATGCAGAGGCTTAGGAGAGGGATGTAGAGGCTCAAGAGAGTGATGCAGAGGCTCAAGAGAGTGATGCAGAGGCCTAGGAGAATGATGCAGAGGCTCAAGAGAGGGATGCAGAGGCTGAAGAGAGTGATTCAGACGATGAAGAGAGGGATGCAGAGGCTCAAGAGAGGGATGCAGAAGCTCAAGAGAGTGATGCAGAAACTCAAGAGAGTTATGCAGAGGCTGAAGAGAGTGATGCAGAGGCTTACGCGAGTGATGCAGAAGCTCAAGTGAGGGATGTAGAGGCTCAAGAGAGTGATGCAGAGGCTTAAGAGAGGGGGATGCAGAAGCTGACGAGAGTGATGCAGAGGCTCAAGAGAGTGATGCAGAGGCTTAGGAGAGGGATGCAAAGGCTCAAGAGAGTGATGCAGACGCTCAAGAGAGTGATGCATAGGCTCAAGAGAGTGATGCAGAGGCTCAAGAGAGTGATGCAGAGGCTCAAGAGAGGGATGCAGAAGCTCAAGAGTGTGATGCAGAGACTCAAGAGAGTTATGCAGAGGCTGAAGAGAGTGATGCAGAGGCTTACGTGAGTGATGCAGAGGCTCAAGTGAGGGATGTAGAGGCTCAAGAGAGTGATGCAGAAGCTCAAGAGAGTGATGTAGAGGCTTAAGAGAGTGATGCAGAGGCTTAAGAGAGGGGATGCAGAAGCTGAAGAGAGTGATGCAGAGGCTGAAGAGAGTGATGCAGAGGCTTAAGAGAGGGATGCAGAGGTTCAAGAGAGGGATGCAGAGGCTTAAGAGAGGGATGCAGGGGCTCGAGAGAGTGATGCAGAGGCTTAAGAGAGGGATGCAGAGGCTCAAGAGAGTGTTGCAGACGCTCAGGAGAGTTATGCAGAGGCTTAAGAGAGTGATGCAAAGGCTCAAGAAAGTGATGCAGAGGCCTAGGAGAATGATGCAGAGGCTCAAGAGAATAATGCAGAGGCTTAAGAGAGGGGATGCAGAAGCTGAAGAGAGTGATGCAGAGGCTGAAGAGAGTGATGCAGAGGCTCAAGAGAGGGATGCAGACGCTCAAGAGAGTGATTCAGAGGCTTACGAGAGTGATGCAGAAGCCTACGACAGTGATGCAGAGGCTTAGGAGAGGGATGTAGAGGCTCAAGAGAGTGATGCAGAGGCTCAAGAGAGTGATGCAGAGGCCTAGGAGAATGATGCGGAGGCTCAAGAGAGGGATGCAGAGGCTGAAGAGAGTGATGCAGATGATGAAGAGAGGGATGCAGAGGCTCAAGAGAGGGATGCAGAAGCTCAAGAGAGTGATGCAGAGACTCAAGAGAGTTATGCAGAGGCTGAAGAGAGTGATGCAGGGGCTTACGCGAGTGATGCAGAAGCTCAAGTGAGGGATGTAGAGGCTCAAGAGAGTGATGCAGAGGCTTAAGAGAGGGGATGCAGAAGCTGACGAGATTGATGCAGAGGCTCAAGAGAGTGATGCAGAGGCTTAGGAGAGGGATGCAGAGGCTCAAGAGAGTGATGCAGACGCTCCAGAGAGTGATGCATAGGCTCAAGAGAGTGATGCAGAGGCTCAAGAGAGTGATGCAGAGGCTCAGGAGAGGGATGCAGAGGCTTAAGAGAGTGATGCAGAGGCTGAAGAGAGTGATGCAGAGGCTTAGGAGAGGGATTACGAGGCTCAAGAGAGTGATGCAGAGGATCATTAAGAGAAGGATGTAGAGGCTCAAGAGAGTGATGCAGAGGCTGAAGAGAGTGATGCAGAGGCTCAAGAGAGTGGTGCAGAGGATCTGGAGAGTGATGCAGAGGCTCAAGAGAGTGATGCAGAGGATCAAGAGAGGGAATCAGAGGCTTAAGAGAGTGATGCAGAGACAGAAGAGAGTGATGCAGAGGCTTAAGAGAGTGATGCAGAGGCTGAAGAGAGTGTTGCAGAGGCTCAAGAGAGAGATGCAGAGGCTCAAGAGAGTGATGAAGAGGCTAAAAAGAGTTATGCATAGGCTCAAGAGAGTGATGCAGAGGCTTATGAGAGAGATGCACAGGATCAAGATAGGGATGCAGAGGCTAAAGAGAGTGATGCAGAGGCTGAAGAGAGTGTCGCAGAAGCTTAAGAGAGGGATGCAGAGGCTCAGGAAAGTGATGCAGAGGCTCAAGAGAGTGATGCAGAGGCTCAAGAGAGTGATGCAGAGGCTCCAGAGAGTGACACAGAGGCTCAAGAGAGTGATGCAGAAGCTCAAGAGAGTGACACAGAGGCTCAAGAGAGTGATGCAGAGGCTCAAGAGAATGATGCAGAGGCTCAAGAGAGGAATGCAGAGGCTTAAGAGAGCGATGCAAAGTCTCAAGAAAGTGATGCAGAGGCCTAGGAGAATGATGCAGAGGCTCAAGAGAGGGATGCAGAAGATGAAAAGAGTGATGCAGAGGCTCAAGAGAGGGATGCAGACGCTCAAGAGAGTGATTCAGAGGCTTATGAGAGTGATGCAGAAGCTTAAGACAGTGATGCAGAGGCTTAGGAGAGGGATGTAGAGGCTCAAGAGAGTGATGCAGAGGCCTAGGAGAATGATGCAGAGGCTCAAGAGAGGGATGCAGAACCTGAAGAGAGTGATGCAGACGCTGAAGAGAGTTATGCAGAGGCCTAGGAGAATGATGCAGAGGCTCAAGAGAGGGATGCAGAAGCTCAAGAGAGTGATGCAGAAACTCAAGAGAGTGGTGTAGAGGCTTAAGAGAGTGATGCAGAGGCTTAAGAGAGGGGATGCAGAAGCTGAAGAGAGTGATGCAGAGGCTGAAGAGAGTGATGCAGAGGCTTACGAGAGTGAGGCAGAGGCTCAAGTGAGGGATGTAGAGGCTAAAGAGAGTGATGCAGAAGCTCAAGAGAGTGATGTAGAGGCTTGAGAGAGTGATGCAGAGGCTTAAGAGAGGGGATGCAGAAGCTGAAGAGAGTGATGCAGAGGCTGAAGAGAGTGAGGCAGAGGCTTAAGAGAGGGATGCAGAGGTTCAAGAGAGGGATGCACAGGCTTAAGAGTGGGATGCAGGGGCTCAAGAGAAGGATGCAGAGGCTCAAGACAGGGATGCAGTTTCTCTTGAGAGTGATGCAGAGGCTCAAGAGAGGGATGTAGAGGCTCATGAGAGGGATGCATGAGTTCAAGAGAGGGATGCAGAGGCTTAAGAGTGTGATGCAGAAGCTGAAGAGAGTGTTGCAGAGGCTCAAAAGAGAGAGAGATGCAGAGGCTCAAGAGAGTGATGCAGAGGCTATAAAGAGTTATGCAGATTCTCAAGAGAGTAATGCAGAGGCTTACGAGAGTTATGCAGAGGATCAAGAGAGGGATGCAGAGGCTTAAGTGAGTGATGCAGAGGCTGAAGAGTGTTGCAGAGGCTTAAAAGAGGGATGCAGAGGCTCAAGAGAGTGATGCAGAGGCTCGAGAGAGTGAGGCAGAGGCCTAGGAGAATGATGCAGAGGCTCAAGAGAGGGATGCAGAGGCTCAAGAGAGTGATGCAGAGGCTCAAGAGAGGGATGCAGAGGCTGAAGAGAGGGATGAAGAAGCTTAAGAGAGTTATGCAGAGACTCAAGAGAATTATGCATTGGGTGAAGCGAGTGATGCAGAGGCTTACGAGAGTGAGGCAGAGGCTCAAGTGAGGGATGTAGAGGCTAAAGAGAGTGATGCAGAAGCTCAAGAGAGTGATGTAGAGGCTTGAGAGAGTGATGCAGAGTCTTAAAAGAGGGATGCAGAGGTTCAAGAGAGGGATGCAGAGGCTTAAGTAAGTGATGCAGAGGCTGAAGAGTGTTGCAGAGGCTTAAGAGAGGGATGCAGAGGCTCAAGAGAATGATGCAGAGGCTCGAGAGAGTGATGCAGAGGCTGAAGAGAGTGATGCAGAGGCTCAAGAGACGGATGCAGAGGCTCAAAAGAGGGATGCAGAAGCTCAAGAGAGTGATGCAGAGACTCAAGAGAATTATGCATTGGGTGAAGCGAGTGATGCAGAGGCTTACGAGAGTGATGCAGAGGCTCAAGTGAGGGATATAGAGGCTAAAAAGAGGGATGCAGAAGCTCAAGAGAGTGATGTAGAGGCTTGAGAGAGTGATGCAGAGGCTTAAGAGAGGGATGCAGAGGTTCAAGAGAGGGATGCAGAGGCTTAAGAGTGGGATGAAGGGGCTCATGAGAGGGATGCAGAGGCTTAGGTGAGTGATGCAGAGGCTGAAGAGTGTTGCAGAGGCTCAAAAGAGAGAGATGCAGAGGCTCAAGAGAGTGATGCAGAGGCTAAAATGAGTTATGCAGATTCTCAGGAGAGTAATGCAGAGGCTTACGAGAGTGATGCAGAGGATCAGGAGAAGGATGCAGAGGCTTAAGTGAGTGATGCAGAGGCTCAAGAGTGTTGCAGAGGCTTAAGAGAGGGATGCAGAATCTCAAGAGAGTGATGCAGAGGCTCGAGAGAGTGATGCAGAGGCTCAAGAGAGTGATGCAGAGGCTCAGGAGAGCGATGCAGAAGCTCAAGAGAGTGATGCCGAGGCTCAAGAGTGATGCAGAGGCTCAAGAGAGTGATGCAGTGGCTCAAGAGAGGGATGCAGAGGCTTAAGAGAGTGATGCAGAGGCTCAAGAGAGTAATGCAGAGGCTTAGGAGAGGGATGACGAGGCTCAAGAGAGTGATGCAGAGGCCTAGGAGAATGATGCAGATGCTCAAGAGAGGGATGCAGAGGCTGAAGAGAGTGATGCATAGGCTTAGGAGAGGGATGACGAGGCTCAAGAGAGTGATGCAGAGGCTCAAGAGAGTGATTCAGAGGCTTACGAGATTGATGCAGAGGCTTAGGAGAGTGATGCAGAGGCTTAAGAGAGGGATGCATGGGCTCAAGAGAGGGATGCAGAGGCTTAAGAGAGTGATGCAGAGGCTCAAGAGAGTGATGCAGAGGCTCAAGAGAGGGATGCAGAGGCTCAAGAGAGCGATGCAGAAGCTCAAGAGAGTGATGCAGAGACTCAAGAGAGTTATTCAGAGGCTGAAGAGAGTGATGCAGAGGCTTAAGAGAGGGATGCAGAGGTTTAAGAGAGGGATGCAGAGGCTTAAGAGTGGGATGAAGGGGGCTCAAGAGAGGGATGCAGAGGCTCAAGAGAGTGATGCAGAGGATCAGGAGAGTGATGCAGAGGCTCAAGAGAGTGATGCAGAGGATCAAGAGAGGGAAGCAGAGGCTTAAGGGAGTGATGCAGAGGCTTAAGAGAGGGATGCAGAGGTTCAAGAGAGGGATGCAGAGGCTTAAGAGTGGGATGCAGGGGCTCAAGAGAGGGATGCACAGGCTCAAGAGAGTGATGCAGAGGATCAGGGGAATGATGCAGAGGCTTAAGAGAGTGATGCAGAGGATCAAGAGAGGGAAGCAGAGGCTTAAGAGAGTGATGCAGAGACCAAAGAGAGTGATGCAGAGGCTTAAGAGAGTGATGCAGAGGCTGAAGAGAGTGTTGCAGAGGCTCAAGAGAGAGATGCAGAGGCTCAAGAGAGTGATGCAGAGGCTAAAAAGAGTTTTGCAGAGGCTCCAGAGAGTGATGCAGAGGCTAAAAAGAGTTATGCATAGGCTCAAGAGAGTGATGCAGAGGCTTATGAGAGAGATGCACAGGATCAAGATAGGGATGCAGAGGCTAAAGAGAGTGATGCAGAGGCTGAAGAGAGTGTCGCAGAAGCTTAAGAGAGGGATGCAGAGGCTCAGGAAAGTGATGCAGAGGCTCAAGAGAGTGATGCAGAGGCTCAAGAGAGTGATGCAGAGGCTCCAGAGAGTGACACAGAGGCTCAAGAGAGTGATGCAGAAGCTCAAGAGAGTGACACAGAGGCTCAAGAGAGTGATGCAGAGGCTCAAGAGAATGATGCAGAGGCTCAAGAGAGGAATGCAGAGGCTTAAGAGAGCGATGCAAAGTCTCAAGAAAGTGATGCAGAGGCCTAGGAGAATGATGCAGAGGCTCAAGAGAGGGATGCAGAAGATGAAAAGAGTGATACAGAGGCTCAAGAGAGGGATGCAGACGCTCAAGAGAGTGATTCAGAGGCTTATGAGAGTGATGCAGAAGCTTAAGACAGTGATGCAGAGGCTTAGGAGAGGGATGTAGAGGCTCAAGAGAGTGATGCAGAGGCTCAAGAGAGTGATGCAGAGGCCTAGGAGAATGATGCAGAGGCTCAAGAGAGGGATGCAGAACCTGAAGAGAGTGATGCAGACGCTGAAGAGAGTTATGCAGAGGCCTAGGAGAATGATGCAGAGGCTCAAGAGAGGGATGCAGAAGCTCAAGAGAGTGATGCAGAAACTCAAGAGAGTGGTGTAGAGGCTTAAGAGAGTGATGCAGAGGCTTAAGAGAGGGGATGCAGAAGCTGAAGAGAGTGATGCAGAGGCTGAAGAGAGTGATGCAGAGGCTTACGAGAGTGAGGCAGAGGCTCAAGTGAGGGATGTAGAGGCTAAAGAGAGTGATGCAGAAGCTCAAGAGAGTGATGTAGAGGCTTGAGAGAGTGATGCAGAGGCTTAAGAGAGGGGATGCAGAAGCTGAAGAGAGTGATGCAGAGGCTGAAGAGAGTGAGGCAGAGGCTTAAGAGAGGGATGCAGAGGTTCAAGAGAGGGATGCACAGGCTTAAGAGTGGGATGCAGGGGCTCAAGAGAAGGATGCAGAGGCTCAAGACAGGGATGCAGTTTCTCTTGAGAGTGATGCAGAGGCTCAAGAGAGGGATGTAGAGGCTCATGAGAGGGATGCATGAGTTCAAGAGAGGGATGCAGAGGCTTAAGAGTGTGATGCAGAAGCTGAAGAGAGTGTTGCAGAGGCTCAAAAGAGAGAGAGATGCAGAGGCTCAAGAGAGTGATGCAGAGGCTATAAAGAGTTATGCAGATTCTCAAGAGAGTAATGCAGAGGCTTACGAGAGTTATGCAGAGGATCAAGAGAGGGATGCAGAGGCTTAAGTGAGTGATGCAGAGGCTGAAGAGTGTTGCAGAGGCTTAAAAGAGGGATGCAGAGGCTCAAGAGAGTGATGCAGAGGCTCGAGAGAGTGAGGCAGAGGCCTAGGAGAATGATGCAGAGGCTCAAGAGAGGGATGCAGAGGCTGAAGAGAGTGATGCAGAGGCTCAAGAGAGGGATGCAGAGGCTGAAGAGAGGGATGAAGAAGCTCAAGAGAGTTATGCAGAGACTCAAGAGAATTATGCATTGGGTAAAGCGAGTGATGCAGAGGCTTACGAGAGTGAGGCAGAGGCTCAAGTGAGGGATGTAGAGGCTAAAGAGAGTGATGCAGAAGCTCAAAAGAGTGATGTAGAGGCTTGAGAGAGTGATGCAGAGTCTTAAAAGTGGGATGCAGAGGTTCAAGAGAGGGATGCAGAGGCTTAAGTAAGTGATGCAGAGGCTGAAGAGTGTTGCAGAGGCTTAAGAGAGGGATGCAGAGGCTCAAGAGAGTGATGCAGAGGCTCGAGAGAGTGATGCAGAGGCTGAAGAGAGTGATGCAGAGGCTCAAGAGACGGATGCAGAGGCTCAAAAGAGGGATGCAGAAGCTCAAGAGAGTGATGCAGAGACTCAAGAGAATTATGCATTGGGTGAAGCGAGTGATGCAAAGGCTTACGAGAGTGATGCAGAGGCTCAAGTGAGGGATGTAGAGGCTAAAAAGAGGGATGCAGAAGCTCAAGAGAGTGATGTAGAGGCTTGAGAGAGTGATGCAGAGGCTTAAGAGAGGGATGCAGAGGTTCAAGAGAGGGATGCAGAGGCTTAAGAGTGGGATGAAGGGGCTCATGAGAGGGATGCAGAGGCTTAGGTGAGTGATGCAGAGGCTGAAGAGTGTTGCAGAGGCTCAAAAGAGAGAGATGCAGAGGCTCAAGAGAGTGATGCAGAGGCTAAAATGAGTTATGCAGATTCTCAGGAGAGTAATGCAGAGGCTTACGAGAGTGATGCAGAGGATCAGGAGAGGGATGCAGAGGCTTAAGTGAGTGATGCAGAGGCTCAAGAGTGTTGCAGAGGCTAAAGAGAGGGATGCAGAATCTCAAGAGAGTGATGCAGAGGCTCGAGAGAGTGATGCAGAGGCTCAAGAGAGTGATGCAGAAGCTCAGGAGAGCGATGCAGAAGCTCAAGAGAGTGATGCCGAGGCTCAAGAGTGATGCAGAGGCTCAAGAGAGTGATGCAGTGGCTCAAGAGAGGGATGCAGAGGCTTAAGAGAGTGATGCAGAGGCTCAAGAGAGTAATGCAGAGGCTTAGGAGAGGGATGACGAGGCTCAAGAGAGTGATGCAGAGGCCTAGGAGAATGATGCAGATGCTCAAGAGAGGGATGCAGAGGCTGAAGAGAGTGATGCATAGGCTTAGGAGAGGGATGACGAGGCTCAAGAGAGTGATGCAGAGGCTCAAGAGAGTGATTCAGAGGCTTACGAGATTGATGCAGAGGCTTAGGAGAGTGATGCAGAGGCTTAAGAGAGGGATGCATGGGCTCAAGAGAGGGATGCAGAGGCTTAAGAGAGTGATGCAGAGGCTCAAGAGAGTGATGCAGAGGCTCAAGAGAGGGATGCAGAGGCTCAAGAGAGCGATGCAGAAGCTCAAGAGAGTGATGCAGAGACTCAAGAGAGTTATTCAGAGGCTGAAGAGAGTGATGCAGAGGCTTAAGAGAGGGATGCAGAGGTTTAAGAGAGGGATGCAGAGGCTTAAGAGTGGGATGAAGGGGGCTCAAGAGAGGAATGCAGAGGCTCAAGAGAGTGATGCAGAGGATCAGGAGAGTGATGCAGAGGCTCAAGAGAGTGATGCAGAGGATCAAGAGAGGGAAGCAGAGGCTTAAGGGAGTGATGCAGAGGCTTAAGAGAGGGATGCAGAGGTTCAAGAGAGGGATGCAGAGGCTTAAGAGTGGGATGCAGGAGCTCAAGAGAGGGATGCACAGGCTCAAGAGAGTGATGCAGAGGATCAGGGGAATGATGCAGAGGCTTAAGAGAGTGATGCAGAGGATCAAGAGAGGGAAGCAGAGGCTTAAGAGAGTGATGCAGAGACCGAAGAGAGTGATGCAGAGGCTTAAGAGAGTGATGCAGAGGCTGAAGAGAGTGTTGCAGAGGCTCAAGAGAGAGATGCAGAGGCTCAAGAGAGTGATGCAGAGGCTAAAAAGAGTTTTGCAGAGGCTCCAGAGAGTGATGCAGAGGCTTATGAGAGTGATGCAGAAGATCAAGATAGGGATGCAGAGGCTTAAGAGAGTGATGCAGAGGCTTATGAGAGTGATGCAGAAGATCAAGATAGGGATGCAGAGGCTTACGAGAGTGATGCAGAGGCTGAAGAGAGTGATGCAGAGGCTCCAGAGAGTGATGCAGAGGCTCAAGAGCGTGATGCCGAGGCTTAAGAGAGGGATGCAGAGGCTTAAGAGAGTGATGCAGAGGCTCAAGAGAGTAATGTAGAGGCTTAGGAGAGGGTTGACGAGGCTCAAGTGAGTGATGCAGAGGCTCAAGAGAAGGATGTAGAGGCTCAAGAGAGTTATGCAGAGGCTCAAGAGAGTGATGCAGAGGCCTCGGAGAATGATGCAGAGGCTCAAGAGAGGGACGCAGAGGCTGAAGAGAGTGATGCAGAGGCTCAAGAGAGTGATGCAGAGGATCAAGAGAGGGAAGCAGAGGCTTAAGAAAGTGATGCAGAGACCGAAGAGAGTGATGCAAAGGCTTAAGAGAGTGATGCAGAGGCTGAAGTGAGTGTTGCAGAGGCTCAAGAGAGAGATGCAGAGGCTCAAGAGAGTGATGAAGAGGCTAAAAAGAGTTATGCAGAGGCTCAAGAGAGTGATGCAGAGGCTCAAGAGAGTGATGCAGAGGCTCCAGAGAGTGATGCAGAGGCTCAAGAGAGTGATGCAGAGGGTCAAGAGAGTGATGCAGAGGCTGAAGAGAGTGATGCAGAGGCTCAAGAGAATGATGCAGAGGCTCAAGAGAGGAATGCAGAGGCTTAAGAGAGTGATGCAAAGGCTCAAGAGAGTGATGCAGAGGCCTAGGAGAATGAAGCAGAGGCTCAAGAGAGGGATGCAGAGGATAAAGAGAGTGATGCAGAGGCTCACGAGAGGGATGCAGACGCTCAAGTGAGTGATTCAGAGGCTTACGAGAGTGATGCAGAGGCTTAAGACAGTGATGCAGAGGCTCTAGAGAGTGTTGCAGAGGCTCAAGAGAGAGATGCAGAGGCTCAAGAGAGTGATGCAGAGGCTAAAAAGAGTTTTGCAGAGGCTCCAGAGAGTGATGCAGAGGCTTATGAGAGTGATGCAGAAGATCAAGATAGGGATGCAGAGGCTTAAGAGAGTGATGCAGAGGCTGAAGAGAGTGTTGCAGAGGCTTAAGAGAGGGATGCAGAGTCTCAAGAAAGTGATGCAGAGGCTCAAGAGAGTGATGCAGAGGCTCAAGAGAGTGATGCAGAGCCTCCAGAGAGTGATGCAGAAGCTCAAGAGAGTGATGCCGAGGCTCAAGAGAGTGATGCGGAGGCTCAAGAGAGTGATGCAGTGGCTCAAGAGAGGGATGCAGAGGCTTAAGAGAGTGACGCAGAGGCTCAAGAGAGTAATGCAGAGGCTTAGGAGAGGGATGACGAGGCTCAAGAGAGTGATGCAGAGGCTCAAGAGAAGGATGTAGAGGCTCAAGAGAGTGATGCAGAGGCTCAAGAGAGTGATGCAGAGGCCTAGGAGAATGATGCAGATGCTCAAGAGAGGGATGCAGAGGCTGAAGAGAGTGATGCAGAGGCTCAAGAGTGGGATGCAGAGGCTCAAGAGAGTGATGCAGAGGCTCAAGAGAGTGATGCAGAGGTTTAAGAGAGGGATGCATGGGGTCAAGAGAGGGATGCAGAGGCTTAAGAGTGGGATGCAGAGGCTCAAGAGAGTGATGCAGAGGCTCAAGAGAGTGATGCAGAGGATCAGGAGAGTGATGCAGAGGCTCAAGAGAGTGATGCAGAGGATCAAGAGAGGGAAGCAGAGGCTTATGAGAGTGATGCAGAGGCTAAAGAGAGGGATGCAGAGGTTCAAGAGAGGGATGCAGAGGCTTAAGAGTGGGATGCAGGGGCTCAAGAGAGGGATGCACAGGCTCAAGAGAAGGATGTAGAGGCTCAAGAGAGTGATGCAGAGGCTCAAGAGAGTGATGCAGAGGCCTAGGAGAATGATGCAGATGCTCAAGAGAGGGATGCAGAGGCTGAAGAGAGTGATGCAGAGGCTCAAGAGTGGGATGCAGAGGCTCAAGAGAGTGATGCAGAGGCTCAAGAGAGTGATGCAGAGGTTTAAGAGAGGGATGCATGGGCTCAAGAGAGGGATGCAGAGGCTTAAGAGTGGGATGCAGAGGCTCAAGAGAGTGATGCAGAGGCTCAAGAGAGTGATGCAGAGGATCAGGAGAGTGATGCAGAGGCTCAAGAGAGTGATGCAGAGGATCAAGAGAGGGAAGCAGAGGCTTAAGAGTGGGATGCTTGGGCTCAAGAGAGGGATGCACAGGCTCAATAGAGTGATGCAGAGGATCAGGGGAATGATGCACAGGCTTAAGAGAGTGATGCAGAGGATCAAGAGAGGGAAGCAGAAGCTTAAGAGAGTGATGCAGAGACCGAAGAGAGTGATGCAGAGGCTTAAGAGAGTGATGTAGAGGCTGAAGAGAGTGTTGCAGAGGCTCAACAGAGAGATGCAGAGGCTCAAGAGAGTGATGCAGAGGCTCAAGAGAGTGATGCAGAGGCTAAAAAAAATTTTGCAGAGGCTCCAGAGAGTGATGCAGAGGCTTATGAGAGTGATGCAGATGATCAAGATTGGGATGCAGAGGCTTAAGAGAGTGATGCAGAGGCTGAAGAGAGTGTTGCAAAGGCTTAAGAGAGAGATGCAGAGGCTCAAGCGAGTGATGCAGAGGCTCAAGAGAGTGATGCAGAGGCTCAAGAGAGTGATGCAGAGGCTCCAGAGAGTGATGCAGAGGCTCAAGAGAGTGATGCCGAGGCTCAACAGATTGATGCAGAGGCTCAAGAGAGTGATGCAGAGGCTTAAGAGAGGGATGCAGAGGCTTAAGAGAGTGATGCAGAGGCTCAAGAGAGTAATGCAGAGGCTTAGAAGAGGGATGACGAGGCTCAAGTGAGTGATGCAGAGGCTCAAGAGAAGGATGTAGAGGCTCAAGAGAGTGATGCAGAGGCTCAAGAGAGTGATGCAGAGGCTCCAGAGAGTGATGCAGAGGCTCAAGAGAGTGATGCAGAGGGTCAAGAGAGTGATGCAGAGGCTGAAGAGAGTGATGCAGAGGCTCAAGAGAATGATGCAGAGGCTCAAGAGAGGAATGCAGAGGCTTAAGAGAGTGATGCAAAGGCTCAAGAGAGTGATGCAGAGGCCTAGGAGAATGAAGCAGAGGCTCAAGAGAGGGATGCAGAGGATAAAGAGAGTGATGCAGAGGCTCACGAGAGGGATGCAGACGCTCAAGTGAGTGATTCAGAGGCTTACGAGAGTGATGCAGAGGCTTAAGACAGTGATGCAGAGGCTCTAGAGAGTGTTGCAGAGGCTCAAGAGAGAGATGCAGAGGCTCAAGAGAGTGATGCAGAGGCTAAAAAGAGTTTTGCAGAGGCTCCAGAGAGTGATGCAGAGGCTTATGAGAGTGATGCAGAAGATCAAGATAGGGATGCAGAGGCTTAAGAGAGTGATGCAGAGGCTGAAGAGAGTGTTGCAGAGGCTTAAGAGAGGGATGCAGAGTCTCAAGAAAGTGATGCAGAGGCTCAAGAGAGTGATGCAGAGGCTCAAGAGAGTGATGCAGAGCCTCCAGAGAGTGATGCAGAAGCTCAAGAGAGTGATGCCGAGGCTCAAGAGAGTGATGCGGAGGCTCAAGAGAGTGATGCAGTGGCTCAAGAGAGGGATGCAGAGGCTTAAGAGAGTGACGCAGAGGCTCAAGAGAGTAATGCAGAGGCTTAGGAGAGGGATGACGAGGCTCAAGAGAGTGATGCAGAGGCTCAAGAGAAGGATGTAGAGGCTCAAGAGAGTGATGCAGAGGCTCAAGAGAGTGATGCAGAGGCCTAGGAGAATGATGCAGATGCTCAAGAGAGGGATGCAGAGGCTGAAGAGAGTGATGCAGAGGCTCAAGAGTGGGATGCAGAGGCTCAAGAGAGTGATGCAGAGGCTCAAGAGAGTGATGCAGAGGTTTAAGAGAGGGATGCATGGGCTCAAGAGAGGGATGCAGAGGCTTAAGAGTGGGATGCAGAGGCTCAAGAGAGTGATGCAGAGGCTCAAGAGAGTGATGCAGAGGATCAGGAGAGTGATGCAGAGGCTCAAGAGAGTGATGCAGAGGATCAAGAGAGGGAAGCAGAGGCTTATGAGAGTGATGCAGAGGCTAAAGAGAGGGATGCAGAGGTTCAAGAGAGGGATGCAGAGGCTTAAGAGTGGGATGCAGGGGCTCAAGAGAGGGATGCACAGGCTCAAGAGAAGGATGTAGAGGCTCAAGAGAGTGATGCAGAGGCTCAAGAGAGTGATGCAGAGGCCTAGGAGAATGATGCAGATGCTCAAGAGAGGGATGCAGAGGCTGAAGAGAGTGATGCAGAGGCTCAAGAGTGGGATGCAGAGGCTCAAGAGAGTGATGCAGAGGCTCAAGAGAGTGATGCAGAGGTTTAAGAGAGGGATGCATGGGCTCAAGAGAGGGATGCAGAGGCTTAAGAGTGGGATGCAGAGGCTCAAGAGAGTGATGCAGAGGCTCAAGAGAGTGATGCAGAGGATCAGGAGAGTGATGCAGAGGCTCAAGAGAGTGATGCAGAGGATCAAGAGAGGGAAGCAGAGGCTTAAGAGTGGGATGCTTGGGCTCAAGAGAGGGATGCACAGGCTCAATAGAGTGATGCAGAGGATCAGGGGAATGATGCACAGGCTTAAGAGAGTGATGCAGAGGATCAAGAGAGGGAAGCAGAAGCTTAAGAGAGTGATGCAGAGACCGAAGAGAGTGATGCAGAGGCTTAAGAGAGTGATGTAGAGGCTGAAGAGAGTGTTGCAGAGGCTCAACAGAGAGATGCAGAGGCTCAAGAGAGTGATGCAGAGGCTCAAGAGAGTGATGCAGAGGCTAAAAAAAATTTTGCAGAGGCTCCAGAGAGTGATGCAGAGGCTTATGAGAGTGATGCAGATGATCAAGATTGGGATGCAGAGGCTTAAGAGAGTGATGCAGAGGCTGAAGAGAGTGTTGCAAAGGCTTAAGAGAGAGATGCAGAGGCTCAAGCGAGTGATGCAGAGGCTCAAGAGAGTGATGCAGAGGCTCAAGAGAGTGATGCAGAGGCTCCAGAGAGTGATGCAGAGGCTCAAGAGAGTGATGCCGAGGCTCAACAGATTGATGCAGAGGCTCAAGAGAGTGATGCAGAGGCTTAAGAGAGGGATGCAGAGGCTTAAGAGAGTGATGCAGAGGCTCAAGAGAGTAATGCAGAGGCTTAGAAGAGGGATGACGAGGCTCAAGTGAGTGATGCAGAGGCTCAAGAGAAGGATGTAGAGGCTCAAGAGAGTGATGCAGAGGCTCAAGAGAGTGATGCAGAGGCTCCAGAGAGTGATGCAGAGGCTCAAGAGAGTGATGCAGAGGGTCAAGAGAGTGATGCAGAGGCTGAAGAGAGTGATGCAGAGGCTCAAGAGAATGATGCAGAGGCTCAAGAGAGGAATGCAGAGGCTTAAGAGAGTGATGCAAAGGCTCAAGAGAGTGATGCAGAGGCCTAGGAGAATGAAGCAGAGGCTCAAGAGAGGGATGCAGAGGATAAAGAGAGTGATGCAGAGGCTCACGAGAGGGATGCAGACGCTCAAGTGAGTGATTCAGAGGCTTACGAGAGTGATGCAGAGGCTTAAGACAGTGATGCAGAGGCTCTAGAGAGTGTTGCAGAGGCTCAAGAGAGAGATGCAGAGGCTCAAGAGAGTGATGCAGAGGCTAAAAAGAGTTTTGCAGAGGCTCCAGAGAGTGATGCAGAGGCTTATGAGAGTGATGCAGAAGATCAAGATAGGGATGCAGAGGCTTAAGAGAGTGATGCAGAGGCTGAAGAGAGTGTTGCAGAGGCTTAAGAGAGGGATGCAGAGTCTCAAGAAAGTGATGCAGAGGCTCAAGAGAGTGATGCAGAGGCTCAAGAGAGTGATGCAGAGGCTCCAGAGAGTGATGCAGAAGCTCAAGAGAGTGATGCCGAGGCTCAAGAGAGTGATGCGGAGGCTCAAGAGAGTGATGCAGTGGCTCAAGAGAGGGATGCAGAGGCTTAAGAGAGTGACGCAGAGGCTCAAGAGAGTAATGCAGAGGCTTAGGAGAGGGATGACGAGGCTCAAGAGAGTGATGCAGAGGCTCAAGAGAAGGATGTAGAGGCTCAAGAGAGTGATGCAGAGGCTCAAGAGAGTGATGCAGAGGCCTAGGAGAATGATGCAGATGCTCAAGAGAGGGATGCAGAGGCTGAAGAGAGTGATGCAGAGGCTCAAGAGTGGGATGCAGAGGCTCAAGAGAGTGATGCAGAGGCTCAAGAGAGTGATGCAGAGGTTTAAGAGAGGGATGCATGGGCTCAAGAGAGGGATGCAGAGGCTTAAGAGTGGGATGCAGAGGCTCAAGAGAGTGATGCAGAGGCTCAAGAGAGTGATGCAGAGGATCAGGAGAGTGATGCAGAGGCTCAAGAGAGTGATGCAGAGGATCAAGAGAGGGAAGCAGAGGCTTATGAGAGTGATGCAGAGGCTAAAGAGAGGGATGCAGAGGTTCAAGAGAGGGATGCAGAGGCTTAAGAGTGGGATGCAGGGGCTCAAGAGAGGGATGCACAGGCTCAAGAGAAGGATGTAGAGGCTCAAGAGAGTGATGCAGAGGCTCAAGAGAGTGATGCAGAGGCCTAGGAGAATGATGCAGATGCTCAAGAGAGGGATGCAGAGGCTGAAGAGAGTGATGCAGAGGCTCAAGAGTGGGATGCAGAGGCTCAAGAGAGTGATGCAGAGGCTCAAGAGAGTGATGCAGAGGTTTAAGAGAGGGATGCATGGGCTCAAGAGAGGGATGCAGAGGCTTAAGAGTGGGATGCAGAGGCTCAAGAGAGTGATGCAGAGGCTCAAGAGAGTGATGCAGAGGATCAGGAGAGTGATGCAGAGGCTCAAGAGAGTGATGCAGAGGATCAAGAGAGGGAAGCAGAGGCTTATGAGAGTGATGCAGAGGCTAAAGAGAGGGATGCAGAGGTTCAAGAGAGGGATGCAGAGGCTTAAGAGTGGGATGCAGGGGCTCAAGAGAGGGATGCACAGGCTCAATAGAGTGATGCAGAGGATCAGGGGAATGATGCACAGGCTTAAGAGAGTGATGCAGAGGATCAAGAGAGGGAAGCAGAAGCTAAAGAGAGTGATGCAGAGACCGAAGAGAGTGATGCAGAGGCTTAAGAGAGTGATGCAGAGGCTGAAGAGAGTGTTGCAGAGGCTCAACAGAGAGATGCAGAGGCTCAAGAGAGTGATGCAGAGGCTCAAGAGAGTGATGCAGAGGCTAAAAAAAATTTTGCAGAGGCTCCAGAGAGTGATGCAGAGGCTTATGAGAGTGATGCAGAAGATCAAGATAGGGATGCAGAGGCTTAAGAGAGTGATGCAGAGGCTGATGAGAGTGATGCAGAAGATCAAGATAGGGATGCAGAGGCTTAAGAGAGTGATGCAGAGGCTGAAGAGAGTGTTGCAAAGGCTTAAGAGAGAGATGCAGAGGCTCAAGCGAGTGATGCAGAGGCTCAAGAGAGTGATGCAGAGGCTCAAGAGAGTGATGCAGAGGCTCCAGAGAGTGATGCAGAGGCTCAAGAGAGTGATGCCGAGGCTCAACAGATTGATGCAGAGGCTCAAGAGAGTGATGCAGAGGCTTAAGAGAGGGATGCAGAGGCTTAAGAGAGTGATGCAGAGGCTCAAGAGAGTAATGCAGAGGCTTAGGAGAGGGATGACGAGGCTCAAGTGAGTGATGCAGAGGCTCAAGAGAAGGATGTAGAGGCTCAAGAGAGTGATGCAGAGGCTCAAGAGAGTGATGCAGAGGCTCCAGAGAGTGATGCAGAGGCTCAAGAGAGTGATGCAGAGGGTCAAGAGAGTGATGCAGAGGCTGAAGAGAGTGATGCAGAGGCTCAAGAGAATGATGCAGAGGCTCAAGAGAGGAATGCAGAGGCTTAAGAGAGTGATGCAAAGGCTCAAGAGAGTGATGCAGAGGCCTAGGAGAATGAAGCAGAGGCTCAAGAGAGGGATGCAGAGGATAAAGAGAGTGATGCAGAGGCTCACGAGAGGGATGCAGACGCTCAAGTGAGTGATTCAGAGGCTTACGAGAGTGATGCAGAGGCTTAAGACAGTGATGCAGAGGCTCTAGAGAGTGTTGCAGAGGCTCAAGAGAGAGATGCAGAGGCTCAAGAGAGTGATGCAGAGGCTAAAAAGAGTTTTGCAGAGGCTCCAGAGAGTGATGCAGAGGCTTATGAGAGTGATGCAGAAGATCAAGATAGGGATGCAGAGGCTTAAGAGAGTGATGCAGAGGCTGAAGAGAGTGTTGCAGAGGCTTAAGAGAGGGATGCAGAGTCTCAAGAAAGTGATGCAGAGGCTCAAGAGAGTGATGCAGAGGCTCAAGAGAGTGATGCAGAGGCTCCAGAGAGTGATGCAGAAGCTCAAGAGAGTGATGCCGAGGCTCAAGAGAGTGATGCGGAGGCTCAAGAGAGTGATGCAGTGGCTCAAGAGAGGGATGCAGAGGCTTAAGAGAGTGACGCAGAGGCTCAAGAGAGTAATGCAGAGGCTTAGGAGAGGGATGACGAGGCTCAAGAGAGTGATGCAGAGGCTCAAGAGAAGGATGTAGAGGCTCAAGAGAGTGATGCAGAGGCTCAAGAGAGTGATGCAGAAGCCTAGGAGAATGATGCAGATGCTCAAGAGAGGGATGCAGAGGCTGAAGAGAGTGATGCAGAGGCTCAAGAGTGGGATGCAGAGGCTCAAGAGAGTGATGCAGAGGCTCAAGAGAGTGATGCAGAGGTTTAAGAGAGGGATGCATGGGCTCAAGAGAGGGATGCAGAGGCTTAAGAGTGGGATGCAGAGGCTCAAGAGAGTGATGCAGAGGCTCAAGAGAGTGATGCAGAGGATCAGGAGAGTGATGCAGAGGCTCAAGAGAGTGATGCAGAGGATCAAGAGAGGGAAGCAGAGGCTTATGAGAGTGATGCAGAGGCTAAAGAGAGGGATGCAGAGGTTCAAGAGAGGGATGCAGAGGCTTAAGAGTGGGATGCAGGGGCTCAAGAGAGGGATGCACAGGCTCAAGAGAAGGATGTAGAGGCTCAAGAGAGTGATGCAGAGGCTCAAGAGAGTGATGCAGAGGCCTAGGAGAATGATGCAGATGCTCAAGAGAGGGATGCAGAGGCTGAAGAGAGTGATGCAGAGGCTCAAGAGTGGGATGCAGAGGCTCAAGAGAGTGATGCAGAGGCTCAAGAGAGTGATGCAGAGGTTTAAGAGAGGGATGCATGGGCTCAAGAGAGGGATGCAGAGGCTTAAGAGTGGGATGCAGAGGCTCAAGAGAGTGATGCAGAGGCTCAAGAGAGTGATGCAGAGGATCAGGAGAGTGATGCAGAGGCTCAAGAGAGTGATGCAGAGGATCAAAAGAGGGAAGCAGAGGCTTATGAGAGTGATGCAGAGGCTAAAGAGAGGGATGCAGAGGTTCAAGAGAGGGATGCAGAGGCTTAAGAGTGGGATGCAGGGGCTCAAGAGAGGGATGCACAGGCTCAATAGAGTGATGCAGAGGATCAGGGGAATGATGCACAGGCTTAAGAGAGTGATGCAGAGGATCAAGAGAGGGAAGCAGAAGCTTAAGAGAGTGATGCAGAGACCGAAGAGAGTGATGCAGAGGCTTAAGAGAGTGATGCAGAGGCTGAAGAGAGTGTTGCAGAGGCTCAACAGAGAGATGCAGAGGCTCAAGAGAGTGATGCAGAGGCTAAAAAAAATTTTGCAGAGGCTCCAGAGAGTGATGCAGAGGCTTATGAGAGTGATGCAGAAGATCAAGATAGGGATGCAGAGGCTTAAGAGAGTGATGCAGAGGCTGAAGAGAGTGTTGCAAAGGCTTAAGAGAGAGATGCAGAGGCTCAAGCGAGTGATGCAGAGGCTCAAGAGAGTGATGCAGAGGCTCAAGAGAGTGATGCAGAGGCTCCAGAGAGTGATGCAGAGGCTCAAGAGAGTGATGCCGAGGCTCAACAGATTGATGCAGAGGCTCAAGAGAGTGATGCAGAGGCTTAAGAGAGGGATGCAGAGGCTTAAGAGAGTGATGCAGAGGCTCAAGAGAGTAATGCAGAGGCTTAGGAGAGGGATGACGAGGCTCAAGTGAGTGATGCAGAGGCTCAAGAGAAGGATGTAGAGGCTCAAGGGAGTGATGCAGAGGCTCAAGAGAGTGATGCAGAGGCCTTGGAGAATGAAGCAGAGGCTCAAGAGAAGGATGCAGAGGCTGATGAGAGTGATGCAGAGGCTCAAGAGAGGGATGCAGAGGCTCAGGAGAGTGATTCAGAGGCTTACGAGAGTGATGCAGAGGCTTAAGAGAGTGATGCAGAGGCTTAAGAGAGGGATGCAGGGGCTCAAGAGAGGGATGCGGAGGCTTAAGAGAGTGATGCAGAGGCTCAAGAGAGTGATGCAGAGGCTCAAGAGAGGGATGCAGAGGCTCAAGGGTGGGATGCAAAAGCTCAAGAGAGTGATGCAGAGACTCAAGAGAGTTATGCAGAGGCTGAAGAGAGTGTTTCAGAGGCTTAAGAGAGGGATGCAGAGGTTCAAGAGAGGGATGCAGAGGCTTAAGAGTGGGATGCATGGGCTCAAGAGAGGGATCCAGAGGCTCAAGAGAGTGATGCAGAGGATCCGGAGAGTGATGCAGAGGCTTAAGAGAGTGATGCAGAGGATCAAGAGAGGGAAGCAGAGGCTTAAGAGAGTGATGCAGAGACCGAAGAGAGTGATGCAAAGGCTTAAGAGAGTGATGCAGAGGCTGAAGAGAGTGTTGCAGAGGCTCAAGAGAGAGATGCAGAGGCTCAAGAGAGTGATGAAGAGGCTAAAAAGAGTTATGCAGAGGCTCAAGAGAGTGATGCAGAGGCTCAAGAGAGTGATGCAGAGGCTCCTGAGAGTGATGCAGAGGCTCAAGAGAGTGATGCAGAGGGTCAAGAGAGTGATGCAGAGGCTGAAGAGAGTGATGCAGAGGCTCAAGAGAATGATGCAGAGGCTCAAGAGAGGAATGCAGAGGCTTAAGAGAGTGATGCAAAGGCTCAAGAGAGTGATGCAGAGGCCTAGGAGAATGATGCAGAGGCTCAAGAGAGGGATGCAGAGGATGAAGAGAGTGATGCAGGGGCTCACGAGAGGGATGCAGAGGCTTACGACAGTGATGCAGAGGCTTAGGAGAAGGGTGTAGAGGCTCAAGAGAGTGATGCAGAGGCTCAAGAAAGTGATGCAGAAGCCTAGGAGAATGATGCAGAGGCTCAAGAGAGGGATGCAGAGGCTCAAGTGAGTGATGCAGAGGCTCAAGAGAGGGATGTAGAGGCTCAAGAGAGGGATGCAGAAGCTCAAGAGAGTGATGCAGAGACTCAAGAGAGTTGTGCAGAGGCTGAAGAGAGTGATGCAGAGGCTTAAGAGAGGGATGCAGAGGTTGAAGAGAGGGATGCAGAGGCTTAAGAGTGGGATGCAGGGGCTCAGGAGAGGGATGCAGAGGCTCAAGAGAGGGATGCAGTTTCTCTTGAGAGTGATGCAGAGGCTCAAGAGAGGGATGCAGAGGCTTAAGAGGAGGATGCAGAGGCTCAAGAGAGTGATGCAGAGGCTTAAGAGGAGGATGCAGAGGCTCAAGAGAATGATGCAGAGGCTCAAGAGAGTGATGCAGAGGCCTCGGAGAATGATGCAGAGGCTCAAGAGAGGGATGCAGAGGCTCAAGAGAGTGATTCAGAGGCTTACGAGAGTGATGCAGAGGCTTAAGAGAGTGATGCAGAGGCTTAAGAGAGGGATGCATGGGCTCAAGAGAGGGATGCAGAGGCATAAGAGAGTGATGCAGAGGCTCAAGAGAGTGATGCAGAGGCTCAAGAGAGGGATGCAGAGGCTCAAGAGAGGGATGCAAAAGCTCAAGAGAGTGATGCAGAGACTCAAGAGAGTTATGCAGAGGCTGAAGAGAGTGATGCAGAGGCTTAAGAGAGGGATGCAGAGGTTCAAGAGAGGGATGCAGAGGCTTAAGAGTGGGATGCAGGGGCTCAAGAGAGGGATCCAGAGGCTCAAGAGAGTGATGCAGAGGCTCAAGAGAGTGATGCAGAGGGTCAAGAGAGTGATGCAGAGGCTGAAGAGAGTGATGCAGAGGCTCAAGAGAATGATGCAGAGGCTCAAGAGAGGAATGCAGAGGCTTAAGAGAGTGATGCAAAGGCTCAAGAGAGTGATGCAGAGGCCTAGGAGAATGAAGCAGAGGCTCAAGAGAGGGATGCAGAGGATAAAGAGAGTGATGCAGAGGCTCACGAGAGGGATGCAGACGCTCAAGTGAGTGATTCAGAGGCTTACGAGAGTGATGCAGAGGCTTAAGACAGTGATGCAGAGGCTCTAGAGAGTGTTGCAGAGGCTCAAGAGAGAGATGCAGAGGCTCAAGAGAGTGATGCAGAGGCTAAATAGAGTTTTGCAGAGGCTCCAGAGAGTGATGCAGAGGCTTATGAGAGTGATGCAGAAGATCAAGATAGGGATGCAGAGGCTTAAGAGAGTGATGCAGAGGCTGAAGAGAGTGTTGCAGAGGCTTAAGAGAGGGATGCAGAGTCTCAAGAGAGTGATGCAGAGGCTCAAGAGAGTGATGCAGAGGCTCAAGAGAGTGATGCAGAGGCTCCAGAGAGTGATGCAGAAGCTCAAGAGAGTGATGCCGAGGCTCAAGAGAGTGATGCGGAGGCTCAAGAGAGTGATGCAGTGGCTCAAGAGAGGGATGCAGAGGCTTAAGAGAGTGACGCAGAGGCTCAAGAGAGTAATGCAGAGGCTTAGGAGAGGGATGACGAGGCTCAAGAGAGTGATGCAGAGGCTCAAGAGAAGGATGTTGAGGCTCAAAAGAGTGATGCAGAGGCTCAAGAGAGTGATGCAGAGGCCTAGGAGAATGATGCAGATGCTCAAGAGAGGGATGCAGAGGCTGAAGAGAGTGATGCAGAGGCTCAAGAGTGGGATGCAGAGGCTCAAGAGAGTGATGCAGAGGCTCAAGAGAGTGATGCAGAGGTTTAAGAGAGGGATGCATGGGCTCAAGAGAGGGATGCAGAGGCTTAAGAGTCGGATGCAGAGGCTCAAGAGAGTGATGCAGAGGCTCAAGAGAGTGAAGCAGAGGATCAGGAGAGTGATGCAGAGGCTCAAGAGAGTGATGCAGAGGATCAAGAGAGGGAAGCAGAGGCTTATGAGAGTGATGCAGAGGCTAAAGAGAGGGATGCAGAGGTTCAAGAGTGGGATGCAGAGGCTTAAGAGTGGGATGCAGAGGCTCAAGAGAGGGATGCACAGGCTCAATAGAGTGATGCAGAGGATCAGGGGAATGATGCACAGGCTTAAGAGAGTGATGCAGAGGATCAAGAGAGGGAAGCAGAAGCTTAAGAGAGTGATGCAGAGACCGAAGAGAGTGATGCAGAGGCTTAAGAGAGTGATGCAGAGGCTGAAGAGAGTGTTGCAGAGGCTCAACAGAGAGATGCAGAGGCTCAAGAGAGTGATGCAGAGGCTAAAAAAAATTTTGCAGAGGCTCCAGAGAGTGATGCAGAGGCTTATGAGAGTGATGCAGAAGATCAAGATAGGGATGCAGAGGCTTAAGAGAGTGATGCAGAGGCTGATGAGAGTGATGCAGAAGATCAAGATAGGGATGCAGAGGCTTAAGAGAGTGATGCAGAGGCTGAAGAGAGTGTTGCAAAGGCTTAAGAGAGAGATGCAGAGGCTCAAGAGAGTGATGCAGAGGCTCAAGAGAGTGATGCAGAGGCTCAAGAGAGTGATGCAGAGGCTCCAGAGAGTGATGCAGAGGCTCAAGAGAGTGATGCCGAGGCTCAAGAGATTGATGCAGAGGCTCAAGAGAGTGATGCAGAGGCTTAAGAGAGGGATGCAGAGGCTTAAGAGAGTGATGCAGAGGCTCAAGAGAGGGATGCATATAACCGCTCTATACCGGCTGAAACGTCGATATATGCAATAAAAACCGAACTTCTCCCCTTTTCAATACCTTAATCAGTATTTTAACGAGAAACAAATAGTTGATTGAACATGAGGTGTTTAGGTTAATTTCTAATCAATTATGTGTTTGCATGATTTTTGGCATATATTTAATGAATTAATACGAATAAACTGAAAATTCACAAAAACGTGGAAAAACGGCAAAATATTGCTTAATTCGATGATATTTTTTTAATATCACGGGAAGGAAAAGATGATAAACGATGATAAACGTCAAAATATTACTAAATTCGATGATTTTTTGTACGAAACAAAAATCAAGAAAACTTGCTTAAAATGGAATATTATGCGAAATTCTGAGATTTGAAGGCCAAATCACATATCGTGATACTACATAAAATAGTATCGAAATATTGGTAAAAATGAATATATTTACGTAATATCAAACTACATGAAAAACGTGAAAAAAGTCACTATTATAAAAAATTTGAGGATTTTAACTTCGAATCATGAAGCGAGGTTTCGTATTATTTAGATCCAAGAAAAGACATGACAATGTTGTTTCCAATACAAATGATAAAAATCAATGTGTTTTCATTAGAATTAGCTAAAATGTTCCTGATTTTCTGTTTATATTACCGATGGAAGATGTACACGTAAAACCGCTCTAATCCTGCTGAAACATCGATAGATGGAAAAAAAACAGAACTTCTCCCCTTTTCAATATCTTACTCAGTATTTTAACGAGAAACAAATATTTGATTGAAAATGAACATATCACGTTATGTTATTTAGCCTTCAAATCTCAGAATTTCGTATAATATTCCATTTTAAGCAAGTTTTCTTGCGTTTTGCTTCGTACGAAAAATCATCGAATTTAGCAATATTTTCACGTTTATCATCCCCTTTTATTTTATGTGATTTAAACAAAATATCATCGAATTAGGCAAGATTTTACCGTTTTTCCACGTTTTTTGTGAATTTTCCGTTTTTCCACGAATTTTTGTGAAAAGTTCTAGTTATCCAACCTGTCATTTTTCTTGCAGTTGTGACGGCTGCTTTATTGTGTTCTTTAAAGGTAAGGTCTTCCGACATGAGTACACCCAGATCCTTTGCATTGCCTTATCGTTCTATGTTTTGATTTTCCTGAGTTTTGTACGTGGTTTCCGTTTTTATATTTTCATTTTTTCCATAGCGCATGAGCTGGAACTTATCTTCGTTAAACACCATATTATTTTCTGTAGCCCATAGAAAGACCTGATCTACATCTGACTGGAGGTTCGCCGTGTCCTCTATGTTGCCTACTCTCATGAAGATCCTAGTGTCATCTGCAAAGGATGATACAGTGCTATAGGTTGTGTTCTTTTCTATGTCCGAAATGAGGATGAGGAAAAGTACTGGAGCAAGCACAGTACCCTGGGGGACTGAGCTCTTCACGGTTGATGGGCTGGATTTTATTTTTTTGACTATTACACATTGGGTTCTGTTGGTCAGGAAATTGTAGATCCATCTGCCTATTTTTCCGGTAATTCCTTTTGAACGCATTTTGTGTGCAATAACACCATGGCCACATTTATCAAAAGCTTTTGCGAAATCTGTGTAAATTACATCCGCGTTATGTTTGTCTTCCATAGCATCTAATGCCATATCATAGTGGTCCAACAACTGCAACAGGCAAGAGCGCCCTGTTCTGAAACCATGTTGTCCGGGGTTATGGAGTTGCTGTGATTCCATGTATTTTGTGATTTTACTTCTAAGCACTCTCTCAAAAAATTTTATGATGTGCGATGTTAATGCTATCGGTCTGTAATTTTTTGCCTCTGCCTTATTTCCTCCTTTATGAAGTGGTGCTATCTCTGCTGTTTTTAGTATATCAGGAATAACGCCAGTATCTAGGCTTTGTCTCCACAGAATGTGGAGGGCCTGCGTCACCTCAAGAGAGTGATGCATTGCCTCTGCATTGCCTCTGCATCACTCAAGAGAGTGATGCAGAGGCTCAAGAGAGTGATGCAGAGGCCTAAGAGAATGATGCGATGGATCACATTTTGCCCAAACCTTCCCTGCAGTTTTTAAAATATCCCAAACATCCCAAATTCGACCCTTGAGCCATTATTTGGAGCCAAATTTAAGCTTTCTGCATGTATTCGCAGTTTGAAATTACGACATTTAATACCGAAAATAGAAAATATGCCAATTACTGAAAGCAGCGATGGGTCACATTTTGCCCAAATTCCCCTGCAGTTTTCAAAATATCCCAAACATCCTAAATTCGAGCCATGAACTATATTTTGGACCCAAATTCTGGTTCTCTGCACGTATTCGTTGTTTGAAATTACAACTTTTTATACTGGAAATATGCCATTGACTGAAAGCGGCGATGGATCACATTTTGCCCAAACCCTCTCTGCAGTTTTCAAAATATCCCAAACATCCCAAATTCGACACTTGAGCCATATTTTGGAGCCAAATTTTGGTTTGCTGCATGTATTCACAGTTTGAAATTACGACTTTTTATACCGAAAATATGCCAATTACTGAGAACGGCGATGGATCACATTTTGCCCAAACCCTCCCTGCAGTTTTAAAATATTTCAAACATCCTAAATTCGACCCTTCAGCTATATTTTGGAGCCAAATTCTGGCTCTCTGCACGTATTCGCAGTTTGAAATTACGAGAATTTATACCGAAAATATGTCAATTACTGAGAGAGGCGATGGGTCACATTTTGCCCAAACCCCGTGTAGTTTTCAAAATATCCCAAACATCCCAAATTCGACCCTTGAGCAATATTTTGGAGCTAAATTGTGGCTCTCTGCACATATTCGCAGTCTGAAACTACGACTTTTTTTACCGAAAATATGTCAATTACTGAGAGCTGCGATGGGTCACATTTTGCGCAAACCCCCCTGCAGTTTTCAAAATCTCCCAAACATCCTAAATTCGACCCATGAACTATATTTTGGACCCCAATTCTGGTACTCTGCACGTATTCGTTGTTTGAAATTACAACTTTTTATACTGGAAATATGCCATTGACTGAAAGCGGCGATGGATCACATTTTGCACAAACCCTCCCTGCAGTTTTCAAAATATCCCAAACATCCCAAATTCTACCCTTGAGCCTTATTTTGGAGCCAAATTCTGGCTCTCTGCACGTATTGGCAGTTTTAAATTACGACTTTTTATACCGAAAATATGCCAATTACTGATAGCGGCTATGGATCACATTTTGCCCAAACTCTCCCTACAGTTTTCAAAAAATTTCAAACATCCCAAATTCGACCCTTCAGTTATATTTTGGAGCCAAATTCTGGCTCTCTGCACGTATTCGCAGTTTGAAATTACGAGATTTTATACCGAAAATATGTCAATTAATGAGAGCGGCGATGGATCATATTTTGCCCAAACCCTCCCTGCAGTTTTCAAAATAGTTGATTGAAAATGAAGTATTTAAGGGTAATTTCTAATCAATTATGTGTTTGCATCATTTTTATCGTATATTTAATGAATTAATAAAAATAAACGGAAAATTCACAAAAAACGTGGAAAAACGGTAAAATCTTGCCTTATTCGATGATATTTTGTTTAAATCACATAAAATAAAAGGGGATGATAAACGTGAAAATATTGCTAAATTCGATGATTTTTCGTACGAAACAAAACGCAAGAAAACATGCTGAAAATGGAATATTATGCGAAATTCTGAGATTTGAAGGCTAAATCACATATCGTGATTTTACATGAAATAGTAACGAAATATTGGTAAAAAATTGAATATATTTACGTAATACCAAACTATATGATAAACGTGAAAAAAGTCACTATTATACCAAATTTGAGGATTTTACCTTCGAATCATAAAGCGAGGTTTCGTATTATTTAGATCCAAGAAAAGACATATGACAATGTTGTTTCCAATACAAATGATAAAAATCAATATGTTTTCATTAGAATTATCTAAAATGTTCCTGATTTTCAGTTTATATTACTGATGGAAGATGTACACGTATAACCGCTCTATACCGGCTGAAACGTTGATATATGCAATAAAAACCGAACTTCTCCCCTTTTCAATACCTTAATCGATGTTTCAGCCGGAATAGAGCGGTTTTACGTGTACATCTTCCATCGGTAATATAAACGGAAAATCAGGAACATTTTAGTTAATTCTAATGAAAACACATTGATTTTTATCATTTGTATTGGAAACAACATTGTCATATGTCTTTTCTTGGATCTAAATAATACGAAACCTCGCTTTATGATTCTAAGTTAAAATCCTCAAATTTGGTATAATAGTGACTTTTTTCACGTTTATCATTTAGTTTGATATTACGTAAATATATTCATTTCTTTACCAATATTTCGATACTATTTATGTAGTATCACGATATGTGATTTAGCCCTCAAATCTCAGAATTTTGCATAATATTCCATTTTAAGCAAGTTTTCTTGCGTTTTGTTTCGTACGAAAAATCATCGAATTTAGCATTATTTTCACGTTTTTCATCCCCTTTTCCTTTATGTGATTTAAACAAAATATCATCGAATTAGTCAAGATTTTACCGTTTTTCCACGTTTGTGTGAATTTTCCGTTTATTGTTATTAATTCATTATATATACGATAAAAATGATGCAAACACATAATTTATTAGAAATTAACCTTAAATACTTCATTTTCAATCAACTATTTGTTTCTCGTTAAAATACTGAGTAAGATATTGAAAAGAGGAGAAGTTCTGTTTTTATTGCATCTATCGATGTTTCAGCAGGATTAGAGCGGTTTTACGTGTACATCTTCCATCGGTAATATAAACAGAAAATCAGGAATATTTTAGCTAATTCTAATGAAAACACATTGTTTTTTATCATTTGTATTGGACCTCCATGTATTGGAGGTCCAATTGTATGTATTGGACATTGTCATATGTCTTTTCTTGGATCTAAATAATACGAAACCTCGCTTCATGATTCGAAGTAAAAATCCTCAAATTTGTTATAATAGTGACTTTTTCACGTTTTTCATGTAGTTTAATATCATGTAAATATATTCATTTTTACCAATATTTCGATACTATTTCATGTAGTATCACGATATGTGATTTGGCCTTCAAATCTCAGAATTTCGCATAATATTCCATTTTAAGCAAGTTTTCTTGATTTTTGTTTCGTACAAAAAATCATCGAATTTAGTAATATTTTGACGTTTATCATCCCCCCCTTTTCCTTCATCCCTCTCTTAAGCCTCAGCATCACTCTCCTAAGCCTCTGCATCACTCTCTAGAGCCTCTGCATCACTCTCTTCAGCCTCTGCATCACTCTCTTAAGCCTCTGCTTCCCTCTCTTGATCCTCTGCATCACTCTCTTTAGCCTCTGCATCACTCTCTTGATCGTCTGCATCACTCTCTTGAGCCTCTGCATCACTCTCTTGATCGTCTGCATCACTCTCTTGATCGTCTGCATCACTCTCTTTAGCCTCTGCATCACTCTCTTGAGGCTCTGCATCACTCTCTTAAGCCTCTGCATCACTCTCTTAAGCCTCTGCATCCCTCTCTTGCAGGAACGGCTGCAAGAGCTAACCTTCAATAATTTCAAACTGCGAATACATGCAGAATGCCAAAATTTGGCTCCAAAATATGGATCAAGGGTCGAATTTGGGATTTTTGGGATATTTTGAAAACTGCAGTGGGGTTGGACAAAATGTGACCTATTGCCGCTCGCAGTAGTTGGCATATTTTCGGTATAAAAATTCGTAATTTCAAACTGCGAATACGTGCAGAGAGCCAGAATTTGGCTCCAAAATATGGCTCAAGCGTCCAATTTGGGATGTTTGGGATATTTTGAAAACTGTAGGGAGGGTTTGGGTAAAATGTGATCTATCTCTGCTTTCAGTATATTGACATATTTTTGGTATAAAGAGTCGAAACTTCAAACTGCGAATACGTGCAGAGAGCCAGAATTTGGCTCCAAAATATGGCTCAAGCGTCGAATTTGGGACGTTTGGGATATTTTGAAAACTTCAGAGGGGGTTTGGGCAAAATGTGATCCATCGCCGCTCGCAGTAATTGGCATATTTTTAGTATAAAAATCATAATTTCAAACTGCGAATACGTGCAGAGAGCCAAAATTTGGCTCCAAAATATGGCTCAAGCGTCGAATTTGGGATATTTAGGATATTTTGAAAACTGCAGGGAGGGATTGGGCAAAATATGATCCATCGTTGCTTACAGTAATTGGTATATTTTCGGTATAAAAGTTCTTAATTTCAAAGTGCGAATCCGTGCAGAGAGTCAGAATTTGGCTTCAAAATATGGCTATGGGGTCGAATTTGGGATGTTTGGGATATTTTGAAAACTACAGGGGTGTTTGGACAAAATGTGACTCATCGCCGCTCTCAGTAATTGTCATATTTTCGGTATAAAAAGTCGCAATTTCAAACTGCGAATAGGTGCAGAGATCCCGAACTTTGCTCCATAATATGGCTCAAACGTCGAATTTGGGATGTTTGGGATATTTTGAAAACTGCAAGGGGGGTTTGGGCAAAATGTAACTCATCTCCGGTCTCAGTTATTGGCATATTTTCGGTAAAAAAAGTCGTAATTTTACTGCGAATACGTGCAGAGATCTAGAATTTGGCTCCAAAATATGTCCTGGCTCCAAAACAATTACATTGTTTTGGAGCCAGTACATATTAATTGTAATTAATTGTAATTGTTGGTAGCGTTTCCTTTCACCCAATGCCTCTATTCACCTAGAAGTAAATAGTGAGTTACTTACATCCTGGTGAGTGAGTGAGGGTTAGTCACTAGTTGGACCTTGTTGTTATAAGCCTTGTTGTTTATATGTATATATAAACTGCTTGTTTCACGACTCAGTGATTTTACATGTGTTGACTAAATGAA
Organism: Procambarus clarkii; assembly: GCF_040958095.1. Lineage (NCBI taxonomy): Eukaryota > Metazoa > Arthropoda > Malacostraca > Decapoda > Cambaridae > Procambarus > Procambarus clarkii. The sequence goes on from NC_091177.1 coordinate 19,341,821, forward strand.
GCCTAAAAGAGCATATCCAAGAACTAAAATTTGCCCATTTTAGTTTATTTTTACTTTTAAATTATTTGAATTTATGCTAAGGCCGTTTATGCTTTGAAGAGATTTGCTTAGGTTCTTTAATTGGTAGGTTGGTGGCATTTGTATGCAATTTGAGCGAGATCAATAGCATCCCAACATTTCTATTTTGGAGAAATACTCCATTTGTTGTTGGTTTGAGTAAATAGTTGCTATAAGCACTATCATTAATGGAGAATTGGCTGGTATGTGTGAGTAAACTCCATTATGCAGTTTTAGGTTAGTTTGGGTTACAGGTTAAGTTAGGTTTTAGGTGACGGTGTTCAGGTTTGGTTAGGTGAAAGGTTGATGACTAGGTGACACACACAACCCTGTGCGTGTGTGTGTGTGTGTGTGTGTGTGTGTGTGTGTGTGTGTGTGTGTGTGTGTGTGTGTGTGTGTGTGTGTGTGTGTGTGTGTGTGTGTGTGTGTGTGTGTGTGTGTGTGTGTGTGTGTATACTCACCTTCTTGTGCTCACCTAGTTGTGCTTGCGGGGGTTGAGCTCTGGTTCTTTGGTCCCGCCTCTCAACCGTCAATCAACAGGTGTACAGGTTCCTGACCCTATTGGGCTCTATCATATCTACACTTGAAACTGTGTATGGAGTCAGCCTCCACCACATTACTTCCTAATGAATTCCATTTGCCAACCACTCTGACACTAAAAAAGTTCTTTCTAATATCTCTGTGGCTCATTTGGGCACTCAGTTTCCACCTGTGTCCCCTAGTGCGTGTGCCCCTTGTGTTAAATAGTCTGTCTTTATCAACCCTGTCCATTCCCTTGAGAATCTTGAATGTGGTGATCATGTCCCCCCTAACTCTTCGGTCTTCCAACGAAGTGAGGTTCAATTCCCGTAGTCTCTCCTCGTAGCTCATACTTCTCAGCTCGGGTACTAGTCTGGTGGCAAACCTTTGAACCTTTTCCAGTTGAGTCTTATGCTTGACTAGATATGAACTCCATGCTGGAGCCGCATACTCCAGGATTGGTCTGACATATGTGGTATATAATGTTCTGAAAGATTCCTTACACAAGTTTCTAAAGGCCGTTCTTATGTTAGCCAACTTGGCATATGCTGCTGATGTTATCCTCTGTATATGAGCTTTAGGGGACAGGTCTGGCGTGATATCAGGCCCCAGGTCTTTCTCTCTCTCTGACTCTTGAAGTATTTCATCTCCCAAGTGATACCTTGTATCTGGTCTCCTGCTTACTACCCCTATCTTCATTACATTACATTTGCTTGGGTTAAACTCTAACAACCATTTGTTCGACCATTCCTGCAGCTGGTCCAGGTCTTTTTGAAGCCTCAAGCTGTCCTCCTCTGTCTTAGTCCTTCTCATAATTTTGTCGTCGTCAGCAAACATTGAGAGGAATGAGTCTATAACCTCTGGGAGATCATTTGCATCCCTCTCTTGAGCCTTTGCATCACTCTCTTAAGCCTCTCTATCCCTCTCTTGTGCCTCTGCATCGTTCTCTTGAGACTCTGCATCCTCTCCTGAACTCCTGCATCCCTCCCATGAGCCTCTGCATCACTCTCTTAAGCCTCTGCATCACTCTCGTATGCCTCTGCATCATTCTCGTGAGCCTATGCATCCCTCTCTTGAGCCTCTGCATCACTCTCTTCAGCCTCTGCATCCCTCTCTTGAGCCTCTGCTTCATTCTCTTATGCCTCTGCATCACTCTCCTGAGCCTCTGCATCACTCTCATGAGCCTCTACATCCCTCTTTTGAGCCTCTGCATCACTCTCTTGAGCCTCGGCATCCCTCTCTTAAGGCTCTGCATCCCTCTCTTGAGCCTTTGCATCACTCTCTTGAGCCTCTGCATCACTCTCTAGAGCCTCTGCATAACTCTCTTGAGCCTCTGCATCACTCTTCTAAGCCTCTGCATCCCTCTCTTGATCCTCTGCATCACTCTCGTAAGCCTCTGCATAACTCTCTTGAGGCTCTGCATCACTCGCTTGAGCTTCTGCATAATTCTTTTTAGCCTCTGCATCACTCTCTTGAGCCTCTGCATCACTCTCTTCGGCCTCTGCATCACTCTCTTGAGCCTCTGCAACACTGTCTTTAGCCTCTGCAACACTCTCGTAAGCCTCTGCATCACTCTCTTGAGGCTCTGCATCACTCTCTTCGGCCTCTGAATACCTCTCCTGAACCTCTGCAACACTCTCTTCAGCCTCTGCATCACTCTCTTGAGCCTCTGCATAACTCTTTTTAGCCTCTGCCTCACTCTCTTGGGCCTCTGCATCACTCTTTTCGGCCTCTGCATCACTCACCTAAGCCTCTGCTTCCCTCTCTTGATCCTTTGCATCACTCTCATGAGCCTCTGGATCCCACTCGTAAGCCTCTGCATCACTCTCTTGAGCCTCTGCATCCCTCTCTTGAACTCCTGCATGCCTCTCATGAGCTTCTGCATCCCTCTCTTGAGCCTTTGCATCACTCTCTTAAACCTCTGCATCCCTCTCTTGAGCCACTGCATCACTCTCAAGAGCCTCTGCATCCCTCTCTTTTGCCTCTGCAGCCCTCTTTTGAGCCCCTGCATCCCTCTCTTGAGCCTCTGAATCCCTCTCTTGAGCCTCTGCATCGCTCTCTAGAGCCTCTGCATCCCTCTCTTCAGCCTCTACATCACTCTCTTATGCCTATGCATCACTCTCGTAAGCCTCTGCATCCCTCGCCTGAGCCTCTGCATCATTCTCGTAGGCCTCTGCATAACTCTCTTGATCCTCTGCATCACTCTCTTGAGCCTCTACATCCCTCTTTTGAGCCTCTGCATCATTCTCTTGAGCCTCTGCATCCCTCTCTTAAGTCTCTGCATCACTCTCTTGAGCCTCTGCATAACTCTCTTGAGCCTCTGCATCACTCTCTTAAACCTCTGCATCCCTCTCTTGATCCTCTGCATCGCTCTCGTAAGCCTCTGCATCACTCTCTTGAGCCTCTGCATAACTCTTTTTAGCATCTGCATCACTCTCCTGAGCCTCTGCATCACTCTCTTCGGCCTCTGCATCACTCTCTTGAGCCTCTGCAACACTCTCTTCAGCCTCTGCATCCCTCTCTTGATCCTCTGCATCACTCTCTGGAGCCTCTGCAACACACTCTTCAGCATCTGAATCCCTCTCTTGAGGCTCTGAATCCCTCTCTTAAGCCTCTGCATCACTCTCGTCGGCCTCTGCATCACTCTCTTAAGCCTCTGTTTCCCTCTCTTGATCCTCTGCATCACTCTCATGAGCCTCTGCATCCCACTATTAAGCCTCTGCATCACTCTCTTGAGCCTCTGCTTCGCTCTCTTGAACTCCTGCATCCCTCTCATGAGCCTCTGCATCCCAAGAGGCTCAAGAGAGTGATGCAGAGGCTCCAGAGAGTGATGCAGAAGCTCAAGAGAGTGATGCCGAGGCTCAAGAGAGTGATGCGGAGGCTCAAGAGAGTGATGCAGTGGCTCATGAGAGGGATGCAGAGGCTTAAGAGAGTGACGCAGAGGCTCAAGAGAGTAATGCAGAGGCTTAGGAGAGGGATGACGAGGCTCAAGAGAGTGATGCAGAGGCTCAAGAGAAGGATGTAGAGGCTCAAGAGAGTGATGCAGAGGCTCAAGAGAGTGATGCAGAGGCCTAGGAGAATGATGCAGATGCTCAAGAGAGGGATGCAGAGGCTGAAGAGAGTGATGCAGAGGCTCAAGAGTGGGATGCAGAGGCTCAAGAGAGTGATGCAGAGGCTCAAGAGAGTGATGCAGAGGTTTAAGAGAGGGATGCATGGGCTCAAGAGAGGGATGCAGAGGCTTAAGAGTGGGATGCAGAGGCTCAAGAGAGTGATGCAGAGGCTCAAGAGAGTGATGCAGAGGATCAGGAGAGTGATGCAGAGGCTCAAGAGAGTGATGCAGAGGATCAAGAGAGGGAAGCAGAGGCTTATGAGAGTGATGCAGAGGCTAAAGAGAGGGATGCAGAGGTTCAAGAGAGGGATGCAGAGGCTTAAGAGTGGGATGCAGGGGCTCAAGAGAGGGATGCACAGGCTCAATAGAGTGATGCAGAGGATCAGGGGAATGATGCACAGGCTTAAGAGAGTGATGCAGAGGATCAAGAGAGGGAAGCAGAAGCTTAAGAGAGTGATGCAGAGACCGAAGAGAGTGATGCAGAGGCTTAAGAGAGTGATGCAGAGGCTGAAGAGAGTGTTGCAGAGGCTCAACAGAGAGATGCAGAGGCTCAAGAGAGTGATGCAGAGGCTAAAAAAAAATTTGCAGAGGCTCCAGAGAGTGATGCAGAGGCTTATGAGAGTAATGCAGAAGATCAAGATAGGGATGCAGAGGCTTAAGAGAGTGATGCAGAGGCTGATGAGAGTGATGCAGAAGATCAAGATAGGGATGCAGAGGCTTAAGAGAGTGATGCAGAGGCTGAAGAGAGTGTTGCAAAGGCTTAAGAGAGAGATGCAGAGGCTCAAGAGAGTGATGCATAGGCTCAAGAGAGTGATGCAGAGGCTCAAGAGAGTGATGCAGAGGCTCCAGAGAGTGATGCAGAGGCTCAAGAGAGTGATGCCGAGGCTCAAGAGATTGATGCAGAGGCTCAAGAGAGTGATGCAGAGGCTTAAGAGAGGGATGCAGAGGCTTAAGAGAGTGATGCAGAGGCTCAAGAGAGTAATGCAGAGGCTTAGGAGAGGGATGACGAGGCTCAAGTGAGTGATGCAGAGGCTCAAGAGAAGGATGTAGAGGCTCAAGGGAGTGTTGCAGAGGCTCAAAAGAGTGATGCAGAGGCCTTGGAGAATGAAGCAGGGGCTCAAGAGAGGGATGCAGAGGCTAAAGAGAGTGATGCAGAGGCTCAAGAGAGTGATGCAGAGGCTCAAGAGAGGGATGCAGAGGCTCAAGGGTGGGATGCAAAAGCTCAAGAGAGTGATGCAGAGACTCAAGAGAGTTATGCAGAGGCTGAAGAGAGTGTTTCAGAGGCTTAAGACAGGGATGCAGAGGTTCAAGAGAGGGATGCAGAGGCTTAAGAGTGGGAAGCATGGGCTCAAGAGAGGGATCCAGAGGCTCAAGAGAGTGATGCAGAGGATCCGGAGAGTGATGCAGAGGCTTAAGAGAGTGATGCAGAGGATCAAGAGAGGGAAGCAGAAGCTTAAGAGAGTGATGCAGAGACCGAAGAGAGTGATGCAAAGGCTTAAGAGAGTGATGCAGAGGCTGAAGAGAGTGTTGCAGAGGCTCTAGAGAGAGATGCAGAGGCTCAAGAGAGTGATGAAGAGGCTAAAAAGAGTTATGCAGAGGCTCAAGAGAGTGATGCAGAGGCTCAAGAGAGTGATGCAGAGGCTCCTTAGAGTGATGCAGAGGCTCAAGAGAGTGATGCAGAGGGTCAAGAGAGTGATGCAGAGGCTGAAGAGAGTGATGCAGAGGCTCAAGAGAATGATGCAGAGGCTCAAGAGAGGAATGCAGAGGCTTAAGAGAGTGATGCAAAGGCTCAAGAGAGTGATGCAGAGGCCTAGGAGAATGATGCAGAGGCTCAAGAGAGGGATGCAGAGGATGAAGAGAGTGGTGCAGAGGCTCACGAGAGGGATGCAGACGCTCAAGTGAGTGATTCAGAGGCTTACGACAGTGATGCAGAGGCTTAGGAGAAGGGTGTAGAGGCTCAAGAGAGTGATGCAGAGGCTCAAGAAAGTGATGCAGAAGCCTAGAAGGATGATGCAGAGGCTCAAGAGAAGGATGCAGAGGCTCAAGTGAGTGATGCAGAGGCTCAAGAGAGGGATGTAGAGGCTCAAGAGAGGGATGCAGAAGCTCAAGAGAGTGATGCAGAGACTCAAGAGAGTTGTGCAGAGGATGAAGAGAGTGATGCAGAGGCTTAAGAGAGGGATGCAGAGGTTCAAGAGAGGGATGCAGAGGCTTAAGAGTGGGATGCAGGGGCTCAGGAGAGGGATGCAGAGGCTAAAGAGAGGGATGCAGTTTCTCTTGAGAGTGATGCAGAGGCTGAAGAGAGTGATGCAGAGGCTCAAGAGAATGATGCAGAGGCTCAAGAGAGGAATGCAGAGGCTTAAGAGAGTGATGCAAAGGGTCAAGAGAGTGATGCAGAGGCCTAGGAGAATGAAGCAGAGGCTCAAGAGAGGGATGCAGAGGATAAAGAGAGTGAAGCAGAGGCTCACGAGAGGGATGCAGACGCTCAAGTGAGTGATTCAGAGGCTTACGAGAGTGATGCAGAGGCTTAAGACAGTGATGCAGAGGCTCTAGAGAGTGTTGCAGAGGCTCAAGAGAGAGATGCAGAGGCTCAAGAGAGTGATGCAGAGGCTAAAAAGAGTTTTGCAGAGGCTCCAGAGAGTGATGCAGAGGCTTATGAGAGTGATGCAGAAGATCAAGATAGGGATGCAGAGGCTTAAGAGAGTGATGCAGAGGCTGAAGAGAGTGTTGCAGAGGCTTAAGAGAGGGATGCAGAGTCTGAAGAAAGTGATGCAGAGGCTCAAGAGAGTGATGCAGAGGCTCAAGAGAGTGATGCAGAGGCTCCAGAGAGTGATGCAGAAGCTCAAGAGAGTGATGCCGAGGCTCAAGAGAGTGATGCGGAGGCTCAAGAGAGTGATGCAGTGGCTCAAGAGAGGGATGCAGAGGCTTAAGAGAGTGACGCAGAGGCTCAAGAGAGTAATGCAGAGGCTTAGGAGAGGGATGACGAGGCTCAAGAGAGTGATGCAGAGGCTCAAGAGAAGGATGTAGAGGCTCAAGAGAGTGATGCAGAGGCTCAAGAGAGTGATGCAGAGGCCTAGGAGAATGATGCAGATGCTCAAGAGAGGGATGCAGAGGCTGAAGAGAGTGATGCAGAGGCTCAAGAGGGGGATGCAGAGGCTCAAGAGAGTGATGCAGAGGCTTAAGAGTGGGATGCAGAGGCTCAAGAGAGTGATGCAGAGGCTCAAGAGAGTGATGCAGAGGATCAGGAGAGTGATGCAGAGGCTCAAGAGAGTGATGCAGAGGATCAAGAGAGGGAAGCAGAGGCTTATGAGAGTGATGCAGAGGCTAAAGAGAGGGATGCAGAGGTTCAAGAGAGGGATGCAGAGGCTTAAGAGTGGGATGCAGGGGCTCAAGAGAGGGATGCACAGGCTCAATAGAGTGATGCAGAGGATCAGGGGAATGATGCACAGGCTTAAGAGAGTGATGCAGAGGATCAAGAGAGGGAAGCAGAAGCTTAAGAGAGTGATGCAGAGACCGAAGAGAGTGATGCAGAGGCTTAAGAGAGTGATGCAGAGGCTAAAGAGAGTGTTGCAGAGGCTCAACAGAGAGATGCAGAGGCTCAAGAGAGTGATGCAGAGGCTAAAAAAAATTTTGCAGAGGCTCCAGAGAGTGATGCAGAGGCTTATGAGAGTGATGCAGAAGATCAAGATAGGGATGCAGAGGCTTAAGAGAGTGATGCAGAGGCTGATGAGAGTGATGCAGAAGATCAAGATAGGGATGCAGAGGCTTAAGAGAGTGATGCAGAGGCTGAAGAGAGTGTTGCAAAGGCTTAAGAGAGAGATGCAGAGGCTCAAGAGAGTGATGCATAGGCTCAAGAGAGTGATGCAGAGGCTCAAGAGAGTGATGCAGAGGCTCCAGAGAGTGATGCAGAGGCTCAAGAGAGTGATGCCGAGGCTCAAGAGATTGATGCAGAGGCTCAAGAGAGTGATGCAGAGGCTTAAGAGAGGGATGCAGAGGCTTAAGAGAGTGATGCAGAGGCTCAAGAGAGTAATGCAGAGGCTTAGGAGAGGGATGACGAGGCTCAAGTGAGTGATGCAGAGGCTCAAGAGAAGGATGTAGAGGCTCAAGGGAGTGTTGCAGAGGCTCAAGAGAGTGATGCAGAGGCCTTGCAGAATGAAGCAGAGGCTCAAGAGAAGGATGCAGAGGCTGATGAGAGTGATGCAGAGGCTCAAGAGAGGGATGCAGAGGCTCAGGAGAGTGATTCAGAGGCTTACGAGAGTGATGCAGAGGCTTAAGAGAGTGATGCAGAGGCTTAAGAGAGGGATGCAGGGGCTCAAGAGAGGGATGCAGAGGCTTAAGAGAGTGATGCAGAGGCTCAAGAGAGTGATGCAGAGGCTCAAGAGAGGGATGCAGAGGCTCAAGGGTGGGATGCAAAAGCTCAAGAGAGTGATGCAGAGACTCAAGAGAGTTATGCAGAGGCTGAAGAGAGTGTTTCAGAGGCTTAAGAGAGGGATGCAGAGGTTCAAGAGAGGGATGCAGAGGCTTAAGAGTGGGATGCATGGGCTCAAGAGAGGGATCCAGAGGCTCAAGAGAGTGATGCAGAGGATCCGGAGAGTGATGCAGAGGCTTAAGAGAGTGATGCAGAGGATCAAGAGAGGGAAGCAGAAGCTTAAGAGAGTGATGCAGAGACCGAAGAGAGTGATGCAAAGGCTTAAGAGAGTGATGCAGAGGCTGAAGAGAGTGTTGCAGAGGCTCAAGAGAGAGATGCAGAGGCTCAAGAGAGTGATGAAGAGGCTAAAAAGAGTTATGCAGAGGCTCAAGATAGTGATGCAGAGGCTCAAGAGAGTGATGCAGAGGCTCCTGAGAGTGATGCAGAGGCTCAAGAGAGTGATGCAGAGGGTCAAGAGAGTGATGCAGAGGCTGAAGAGAGTGATGCAGAGGCTCAAGAGAATGATGCAGAGGCTCAAGAGAGGAATGCAGAGGCTTAAGAGAGTGATGCAAAGGCTCAAGAGAGTGATGCAGAGGCCTAGGAGAATGATGCAGAGGCTCAAGAGAGGGATGCAGAGGATGAAGAGAGTGATGCAGAGGCTCACGAGAGGGATGCAGACGCTCAAGTGAGTGATTCAGAGGCTTACGAGAGTGATGCAGAGGCTTACGACAGTGATGCAGAGGCTTAGGAGAAGGGTGTAGAGGCTCAAGAGAGTGATGCAGAGGCTCAAGAAAGTGATGCAGAAGCCTAGAAGAATGATGCAGAGGCTCAAGAGAGGGATGCAGAGGCTCAAGTGAGTGATGCAGAGGCTCAAGAGAGGGATGTAGAGGCTCAAGAGAGAGATGCAGAAGCTCAAGAGAGTGATGCAGAGACTCAAGAGAGTTGTGCAGAGGCTGAAGAGAGTGATGCAGAGGCTTAAGAGAGGGATGCAGAGGTTCAAGAGAGGGATGCAGAGGCTTAAGAGTGGGATGCAGGGGCTCAGGAGAGGGATGCAGAGGCTAAAGAGAGGGATGCAGTTTCTCTTGAGAGTGATGCAGAGGCTCAAGAGAGGGATGCAGAGGCTTAAGAGGAGGATGCAGAGGCTCAAGAGAGTGATGCAGAGGCTTAAGAGGAGGATGCAGAGGCTCAAGAGAATGATGCAGAGGCTCAAGAGAGTGATGCAGAGGCCTCGGAGAATGATGCAGAGGCTCAAGAGAGGGATGCAGAGGCTGAAGAGAGTGATGCAGAGGCTCAAGAGAGGGATGCAGAGGCTCAAGAGAGTGATTCAGAGGCTTACGAGAGTGATGCAGAGGCTTAAGAGAGTGATGCAGAGGCTTAAGAGAGTGATGCAGAGGCTCAAGAGAGGGATGCAGAGGCTCAAGAGAGGGATGCAAAAGCTCAAGAGAGTGATGCAGAGACTCATGAGAGTTATGCAGAGGCTGAAGAGAGTGATGCAGAGGCTTAAGAGAGGGATGCAGAGGTTCAAGAGAGGGATGCAGAGGCTTAAGAGTGGGATGCAGGGGCTCAAGAGAGGGATCCAGAGGCTCAAGAGAGTGATGCAGAGGATCCGGAGAGTGATGCAGAGGCTTAAGAGAGTGATGCAGAGGATCAAGAGAGGGAAGCAGAAGCTTAAGAGAGTGATGCAGAGACCGATGAGAGTGATGCAAAGGCTTAAGAGAGTGATGCAGAGGCTGAAGAGAGTGTTGCAGAGGCTCAAGAGAGAGATGCAGAGGCTCAAGAGAGTGATGAAGAGGCTAAAAAGAGTTATGCAGAGGCTCAAGAGAGTGATGCAGAGGCTCAAGAGAGTGATGCAGAGGCTCCTGAGAGTGATGCAGAGGCTCAAGAGAGTGATGCAGAGGGTCAAGAGAGTGATGCAGAGGCTGAAGAGAGTGATGCAGAGGCCTAGGAGAATGATGCAGAGGCTCAAGAGAGGGATGCAGAGGATGAAGAGAGTGATGCAGAGGCTCACGAGAGGGATGCAGACGCTCAAGTGAGTGATTCAGAGGCTTACGAGAGTGATGCAGAGGCTTACGACAGTGATGCAGAGGCTTAGGAGAAGGGTGTAGAGGCTCAAGAGAGTGATGCAGAGGCTCAAGAAAGTGATGCAGAAGCCTAGATGAATGATGCAGAGGCTCAAGAGAGGGATGCAGAAGCTCAAGTGAGTGATGCAGGGCTCAAGAGAGGGATGTAGAGGCTCAAGAGAGGGATGCAGAAGCTCAAGAGAGTGATGCAGAGACTCAAGAGAGTTGTGCAGAGGCTGAAGAGAGTGATGCAGAGGCTTAAGAGAGGGATGCAGAGGTTCAAGAGAGGGATGCAGAGGCTTAAGAGTGGGATGCAGGGGCTCAGGAGAGGGATGCAGAGGCTAAAGAGAGGGATGCAGTTTCTCTTGAGAGTGATGCAGAGGCTCAAGAGAGGGATGCAGAGGCTTAAGAGGAGGATGCAGAGGCTCAAGAGAGTGATGCAGAGGCTTAAGAGGAGGATGCAGAGGCTCAAGAGAATGATGCAGAGGCTCAAGAGAGTGATGCAGAGGCCTCGGAGAATGATGCAGAGGCTCAAGAGAGGGATGCAGAGGCTGAAGAGAGTGATGCAGAGGCTCAAGAGAGGGATGCAGAGGCTCAAGAGAGTGATTCAGAGGCTTACGAGAGTGATGCAGAGGCTTAAGAGAGTGATGCAGAGGCTTAAGAGAGTGATGCAGAGGCTCAAGAGAGGGATGCAGAGGCTCAAGAGAGGGATGCAAAAGCTCAAGAGAGTGATGCAGAGACTCAAGAGAGTTACGCAGAGGCTGAAGAGAGTGATGCAGAGGCTTAAGAGAGGGATGCAGAGGTTCAAGGGAGGGATGCAGAGGCTTAAGAGTGGGATGCAGGGGCTCAAGAGAGGGATCCAGAGGCTCAAGAGAGTGATGCAGAGGATCCAGAGAGTGATGCAGAGGCTCAGGAGAGTGATGCAGAGGCTCAAGAGAGTGATGCAGAGGCTCCAGAGTATGATGCAGAGGCTCAAGAGAGTGATGCAGAGGGTCAAGAGAATGATGCAGAGGCTGAAGAGTGATGCAGAGGCTCAAGAGAATGATACAGAGGCTCAAGAGAGGAATGCAGAGGCTTAAGAGAGTGATGCAAAGGCTCAAGAGAGTGATGCAGAGGCCTAGGAGAATGATGCAGAGGCTCAAGAGAGGGATGCAGAGGATGAAGAGAGTGATGCAGAGGCTCACGAGAGGGCTGCAGACGCTCAAGTGAGTGATTCAGAGGCTTACGAGAGTGATGCAGAGGTTTAAGACAGTGATGCAGAGGCTCTAGAGAGTGTTGCAGAGGCTCAAGAGAGAGATGAAGAGGCTCAAGAGAGTGATGCAGAGGCTAAATAGAGTTTTGCAGAGGCTCCAGAGAGTGATGCAGAGGCTTATGAGAGTGATGCAGAAGATCAAGATAGGGATGCAGAGGCTTAAGAGAGTGATGCAGAGGCTGAAGAGAGTGTTGCAGAGGCTTAAGAGAGGGATGCAGAGGCTCAAGAGAGTGATGCAGAGGCTCAAGATAGGGATGCAGAGGCTTAAGAGAGTGATGCAGAGGCTCCAGAGAGTGATGCAGAAGCTCAAAAGAGTGATGCCGAGGCTCAAGAGAGTGATGCAGAGGCTCAAGAGAGTGATGCAGTGGCTCAAGAGAGGGATGCAGAGGCTTAAGAGAGTGATGCAGAGGTTCAAGAGAGTAATGCAGAGGCTTAGGAGAGGGATGACGAGGCTCAAGAGAGTGATGCAGAGGCTCAAGAGAAGGATGTAGAGGCTCTAGAGAGTGATGCAGAGGCTCAAGAGAGTGATGCAGAGGCCTAGGAGAATGATGCAGATGCTCAAGAGAGGGATGCAGAGGCTAAAGAGAGTGATGCAGAGGCTCAAGAGTGGGATGCAGAGGCTCAAGAGAGTGATTCAGAGGCTTACGAGAGTGATGCAGAGGCTTAAGAGAGTGATGCAGAGGCTTAAGAGAGGGATGCATGGGCTCAAGAGAGGGATGCAGAGGCTTAAGAGAGTGATGCAGAGGCTCAAGAGAGTGATACAGAGGCTCAAGCGAGGGATGCAGATGCTCAAAAGAGCGATGCAGAAGCTCAAGAGAGTGATGCAGAGACTCAAGAGAGTTATTCAGAGGCTGAAGAGAGTGATGCAGAGGCTTAAGAGAGGGATGCAGAGGTTAAAAGAGAGGGATGCAGAGGCTTAAGAGTGGGATGCAGGGGGCTCAAGAGAGGGATGCAGAGGGTCAAGAGAGTGATGCAGAGGATCAGGAGAGTGATGCAGAGGCTCAAGAGAGTGATGCAGAGGATCAAGAGAGGGAAGCAGAGGCTTAAGAGAGTGATGCAGAGGCTTAAGAGAGGGATTCAGAGGTTCAAGAGAGGGATGCAGACGCTTAAGAGTGGGATGCAGGGGCTCAAGAGAGGGATGCACAGGCTCAATAGAGTGATGCAGAGGATCAGGGGAATGATGCAGACGCTTAAGAGAGTGATGCAGAGGATCAAGAGAGGGAAGCAGAAGCTTAAGAGAGTGATGCAGAGACTGAAGAGAGTGATGCAGAGGCTTAAGAGAGTGATGCAGAGGCTGAGGAGAGTGTTGCAGAGGCTCAAGAGAGAGATGCAGAGGCTCAAGAGAGTGATGCAGAGGCTAAAAAGAGTTTTGCAGAGGCTCCAGAGAGTGATACAGAGGCTTATGAGAGTGATGCAGAAGATCAAGATAGGGATGCAGAGGCTTAAGAGAGTGATGCAGAGGATGATGAGAGTGATGCAGAAGATCAAGATAGGGATGCAGAGGCTTAAGAGAGTGATGCAGAGGCTGAAGAGAGTGTTGCAGAGGCTTAAGAGAGAGATGCAGAGGCTCAAGAGAGTGATGCAGAGGCTCCAGAGAGTGATGCAAAGGCTCAAGAGAGTGATGCCGAGGCTCAAGAGATTGATGCAGAGGCTCAAGAGAGTGATACAGAGGCTTAAGAGAGGGATGCAGAGGCTTAAGAGAGTGATGCAGAGGCTCAATTTAAGAGAGTAATGCAGAGGCTTAGGAGAGGGATGACGAGGCTCAAATGAGTGATGCAGAGGCTCAAGAGAAGGATGTAGAGGCTCAAGAGAGTGATGCAGAGGCTCAAGAGAGTGATGCAGAGGCCTCGGAGAATGATGCAGAGGCTCAAGAGAGGGATGCAGAGGCTCAAGAGAGTGATGCAGAGGCTCAAGAGAGGGATGCAGAGGCTCAAGAGAGTGATTCAGAGGCTTACGAGAGTGATGCAGAGGCTTAAGAGAGTGATGCAGAGGCTTAAGAGAGTGATGCAGAGGCTCAAGAGAGGGATGCAGAGGCTCAAGAGAGGGATGCAAAAGCTCAAGAGAGTGATGCAGAGACTCAAGAGAGTTATGCAGAGGCTGAAGAGAGTGATGCAGAGGCTTAAGAGAGGGATGCAGAGGTTCAAGGGAGGGATGCAGAGGCTTAAGAGTGGGATGCAGGGGCTCAAGAGAGGGATCCAGAGGCTCAAGAGAGTGATGCAGAGGATCCAGAGAGTGATGCAGAGGCTCAGGAGAGTGATGCAGAAGCTCAAGAGAGTGATGCAGAGGCTCCAGAGTATGATGCAGAGGCTCAAGAGAGTGATGCAGAGGGTCAAGAGAATGATGCAGAGGCTGAAGAGAGTGATGCAGAGGCTCAAGAGAATGATACAGAGGCTCAAGAGAGGAATGCAGAGGCTTAAGAGAGTGATGCAAAGGCTCAAGAGAGTGATGCAGAGGCCTAGGAGAATGATGCAGAGGCTCAAGAGAGGGATGCAGAGGATGAAGAGAGTGATGCAGAGGCTCACGAGAGGGCTGCAGACGCTCAAGTGAGTGATTCAGAGGCTTACGAGAGTGATGCAGAGGTTTAAGACAGTGATGCAGAGGCTCTAGAGAGTGTTGCAGAGGCTCAAGAGAGAGATGAAGAGGCTCAAGAGAGTGATGCAGAGGCTAAATAGAGTTTTGCAGAGGCTCCAGAGAGTGATGCAGAGGCTTATGAGAGTGATGCAGAAGATCAAGATAGGGATGCAGAGGCTTAAGAGAGTGATGCAGAGGCTGAAGAGAGTGTTGCAGAGGCTTAAGAGAGGGATGCAGAGGCTCAAGAGAGTGATGCAGAGGCTCAAGAGAGTGATGCAGAGGCTCAAGAGAGTGATGCAGAGGCTCCAGAGAGTGATGCAGAAGCTCAAAAGAGTGATGCCGAGGCTCAAGAGAGTGATGCAGAGGCTCAAGAGAGTGATGCAGTGGCTCAAGAGAGGGATGCAGAGGCTTAAGAGAGTGATGCAGAGGTTCAAGAGAGTAATGCAGAGGCTTAGGAGAGGGATGACGAGGCTCAAGAGAGTGATGCAGAGGCTCAAGAGAAGGATGTAGAGGCTCTAGAGAGTGATGCAGAGGCTCAAGAGAGTGATGCAGAGGCCTAGGAGAATGATGCAGATGCTCAAGAGAGGGATGCAGAGGCTAAAGAGAGTGATGCAGAGGCTCAAGAGTGGGATGCAGAGGCTCAAGAGAGTGATTCAGAGGCTTACGAGAGTGATGCAGAGGCTTAAGAGAGTGATGCAGAGGCTTAAGAGAGGGATGCATGGGCTCAAGAGAGGGATGCAGAGGCTTAAGAGAGTGATGCAGAGGCTCAAGAGAGTGATACAGAGGCTCAAGCGAGGGATGCAGATGCTCAAAAGAGCGATGCAGAAGCTCAAGAGAGTGATGCAGAGACTCAAGAGAGTTATTCAGAGGCTGAAGAGAGTGATGCAGAGGCTTAAGAGAGGGATGCAGAGGTTAAAAGAGAGGGATGCAGAGGCTTAAGAGTGGGATGCAGGGGGCTCAAGAGAGGGATGCAGAGGGTCAAGAGAGTGATGCAGAGGATCAGGAGAGTGATGCAGAGGCTCAAGAGAGTGATGCAGAGGATCAAGAGAGGGAAGCAGAGGCTTAAGAGAGTGATGCAGAGGCTTAAGAGAGGGGTTCAGAGGTTCAAGAGAGGGATGCAGAGGCTTAAGAGTGGGATGCAGGGGCTCAAGAGAGGGATGCACAGGCTCAATAGAGTGATGCAGAGGATCAGGGGAATGATGCAGACGCTTAAGAGAGTGATGCAGAGGATCAAGAGAGGGAAGCAGAAGCTTAAGAGAGTGATGCAGAGACTGAAGAGAGTGATGCAGAGGCTTAAGAGAGTGATGCAGAGGCTGAGGAGAGTGTTGCAGAGGCTCAAGAGAGAGATGCAGAGGCTCAAGAGAGTGATGCAGAGGCTAAAAAGAGTTTTGCAGAGGCTCCAGAGAGTGATACAGAGGCTTATGAGAGTGATGCAGAAGATCAAGATAGGGATGCAGAGGCTTAAGAGAGTGATGCAGAGGCTGATGAGAGTGATGCAGAAGATCAAGATAGGGATGCAGAGGCTTAAGAGAGTGATGCAGAGGCTGAAGAGAGTGTTGCAGAGGCTTAAGAGAGAGATGCAGAGGCTCAAGAGAGTGATGCAGAGGCTCCAGAGAGTGATGCAAAGGCTCAAGAGAGTGATGCCGAGGCTCAAGAGATTGATGCAGAGGCTCAAGAGAGTGATACAGAGGCTTAAGAGAGGGATGCAGAGGCTTAAGAGAGTGATGCAGAGGCTCAATTTAAGAGAGTAATGCAGAGGCTTAGGAGAGGGATGACGAGGCTCAAATGAGTGATGCAGAGGCTCAAGAGAAGGATGTAGAGGCTCAAGAGAGTGATGCAGAGGCTCAAGAGAGTGATGCAGAGGCCTCGGAGAATGATGCAGAGGCTCAAGAGAGGGATGCAGAGGCTCAAGAGAGTGATGCAGAGGCTCAAGAGAGGGATGCAGAGGCTCAGGAGAGTGATTCAGAGGCTTACGAGAGTGATGCAGAGGCTTAAGAGAGTGATGCAGAGGCTTAAGAGAGGGATGCATGGGCTCAAGAGAAGGATGCAGAGGCTTAAGAGAGTGATGCAGAGGCTCAAGAGAGTGATGCAGAGGCTCAAGAGAGGGATGCAGAGGCTCAAGAGAGGGATGCAAAAGCTCAAGAGAGTGATGCAGAGACTCAAGAGAGTTATGCAGAGGCTGAAGAGAGTGATGCAGAGGCTTATGAGAGGGATGCAGAGGTTAAAGAGAGGGATGCAGAGGCTTAAGAGTGGGATGCATGGGCTCAAGAGAGGGATCCAGAGGCTCAAGAGAGTGATGCAGAGGATCCGGAGAGTGATGCAGAGGCTCAAGAGAGCGATGCAGAGGATCAAGAGAGGGAAGCAGAGGCTTAAGAGAGTGATGCAGAGACCGAAGAGAGTGATGCAAAAGCTTAAGAGAGTGATGCAGAGGCTGAAGAGAGTGTTGCAGAGGCTCAAGAGAGAGATGCAGAGGCTCAAGAGAGTGATGAAGAGGCTAAAAAGAGTTATGCAGAGGCTCAAGAGAGTGATGCAGAGGCTCAAGAGAGTGATGCAGAGGCTCCAGAGAGTGATGCAGAGGCTCAATTTAAGAGAGTAATGCAGAGGCTTAGGAGAGGGATGACGAGGCTCAAATGAGTGATGCAGAGGCTCAAGAGAAGGATGTAGAGGCTCAAGAGAGTGATGCAGAGGCTCAAGAGAGTGATGCAGAGGCCTCGGAGAATGATGCAGAGGCTCAAGAGAGGGATGCAGAGGCTCAAGAGAGTGATGCAGAGGCTCAAGAGAGGGATGCAGAGGCTCAGGAGAGTGATTCAGAGGCTTACGAGAGTGATGCAGAGGCTTAAGAGAGTGATGCAGAGGCTTAAGAGAGGGATGCATGGGCTCAAGAGAAGGATGCAGAGGCTTAAGAGAGTGATGCAGAGGCTCAAGAGAGTGATGCAGAGGCTCAAGAGAGGGATGCAGAGGCTCAAGAGAGGGATGCAAAAGCTCAAGAGAGTGATGCAGAGACTCAAGAGAGTTATGCAGAGGCTGAAGAGAGTGATGCAGAGGCTTATGAGAGGGATGCAGAGGTTAAAGAGAGGGATGCAGAGGCTTAAGAGTGGGATGCATGGGCTCAAGAGAGGGATCCAGAGGCTCAAGAGAGTGATGCAGAGGATCCGGAGAGTGATGCAGAGGCTCAAGAGAGCGATGCAGAGGATCAAGAGAGGGAAGCAGAGGCTTAAGAGAGTGATGCAGAGACCGAAGAGAGTGATGCAAAAGCTTAAGAGAGTGATGCAGAGGCTGAAGAGAGTGTTGCAGAGGCTCAAGAGAGAGATGCAGAGGCTCAAGAGAGTGATGAAGAGGCTAAAAAGAGTTATGCAGAGGCTCAAGAGAGTGATGCAGAGGCTCAAGAGAGTGATGCAGAGGCTCCAGAGAGTGATGCAGAGGCTCAAGAGAGTGATGCAGAGGGTCAAATGAGTGATGCAGAGGCTGAAGAGAGTGATGCAGAGGCTCAAGAGAATGATGCAGATGCTCAAGAGAGTGATGCAGAGGATCAAGAGAGGGATGCAGAGGCTTAAGAGAGTGATGCAGAGGCTGAAGAGAGTGATGCAGAGGCTGAAGAGAGTGATGCAGAGGCTCAAGAGAGAGTGATGCAGACGATAAAGAGAATGATGCAGAGGCTCAAGAGAGTGATGCAGAGGAGCAATAGAGGGAAGCAGAGGCTTAAGAGAGTGATGCAGAGGCTGAAGAGAGTGATGCAGAGGCTCTAGAGAGAGATGCAGAGGCTTAAGAGAAGGATACAGAGGCTCAAGAGAGGGATGTAGACGCTCAAGAGAGTGATGTAGAAGCTCAAGAGAGTGATGCAGAGGATTAAGAGAGGGATGCAGAGGCTTAAATTAAGAGAGTGATGCAGAGGCCGAAGAGAGTGATGCGGAGGCTTAAGAAAGTGATGCAGAGGCTCAAGAGAGTTATGCAGAGACTCAAGAGAGTGATGCAGACGCTTAATAGAGGGATGCAGATGTTCAAGAGAGTGATGCAGAGGCTTACGAGAGGGATGCAGAGGCTCAAGAGAATGATGCAGAGGCTCAAGAGAGGGATGCAAAGGTTCAAGAGAGTGATTCAGAGGCTTATGAGAGTGATGCAGAGGATCAAGAGAGGGATGAAGAAGCTGGAAAGAGTGATGCAGAGGCTCAAGAGAGGGATGCAGAGGCTCAAGAGAGTGATACAGAGGCTAACGAGAGTGATGCCGAGGCTTAAGAGAGTGAGGTTGAGGCTTAGGAGAGGGATCCAGAGGCTTAAGAGGGTGATGCAGAGGCTCAGGAGAGTGATGCAGAGGCTCAAGAGAGGGATGCAGGGGCTCACGATAGTGATGCAGAGGCTCAAGAGAGTGATTCAGAGGCTTAAGAGCGTGATGCAGAGGCTTAAGAGAGTGATGCAGAGGCTTAAGAGGGGGAGGCAGAGGCTCAAGAGAAGGATGCAGAGGCTCAAGAGGGGGATGCAGAGGCTCAAGAGAGGGACGCAGAGGCTCAAGTGAGGGATGCAGAGGCACAAGAGAGGGATGCAGAGGCTCAAGAGAATGATGCAGACGCTTAATAGAGGGATGCAGAGGTTCAAGAGAGTGATGCAGAGGCTTAAGAGAGTGATGCAGAGACTGAAGAGAGTGATGCAGAGGCTGAAGAGAGTGATGCAGAGGCTCAAGAGAGTGATGCAGACGATAAAGAGAGTGATGCAGAGGCTCAAGAGAGTGATGCAGAGGATCGAGAGAGGGTTGCAGAGGATCAAGAAAGTGATGCAGAGGATCAGGAGAGGGAAGCAGAGGCTTAAGAGAGTGATGCAGAAGCTGAAGAGAGTGATGCAGAGGATCAAGAGAGTGGTGCAGATTCTCGAAAGAGTGATGCAAAGGCTCAAAAGAGTTATTCAGAGGCTAAGGAGAGTGATGCAGAGGCCTCAAGAGAGTGAAGAAGAGGCTGAAGTGAGTGTTGAAGAAGCTCAAGAGAGTGATGCAGAGGCTCAAGAGAGTGATGCAGATGCTCAAGAGAGGGATGCAGAGGCTTACGAGAGTGATGCAGAGGCTTAAGTGAGTGATGCAGAGGCTTAAGAAAGGGATGCATAGGCTCAAAAGAGTAATGCAGAGGTTCATGAGCGGGATGCAGAGGCTCAAGAGAGGGATGCAGAGGCTCAAGTGAGGGATGCAAAGGCTCATGAGAGGGATTCAGGAGTTCAAGAGAGTGATGCTGACGCTCAAGAAAGGGATGCAGAGGCTTAAGAAAGTGATGCAGGGGTTTAAAAAAGAGATGCAGAGGATTAGGAGGATGATGCAGAGTCTCAAGAGGCTCATGAGAGAGGCTCAAGAGAGGGATGCAAAGGCTCATGAGAGGGATTCAGGAGTTCAAGAGAGTGATGCTGACGCTCAAGAAAGGGATGCAGAGGCTCATGAGAGGGATGCAAAGGCTCAAGAAAGTGATGCAGAGGATTAAGAGAGTGATGCAGAGGCTCGAGAGAGTGATGCAAAGGCTCAAAAGAGTTATTCAGAGGCTAAGGAGAGTGATGCAGAGGCCACAAGAGAGTGATGCAGAGGCTCAAGAGAGTGATTCAGAGGCTCAAGAGAGTGATGCAGTGGCTGAAGAGAATGATGCAGAGGCTTAAAATACTGAGTAGGATATTGAAAAGGGGAGAAGTTCTGTTTTTATTGCATATATCGACGTTTCAGCCGGAATAGAGCGGTGTTCGTGTACATCTTCCATCGGTAATATAAACGGAAAATCAGGAACATTTTAGTTAATTCTAATGAAAACACATTGGTTTTTATCATTTGTATTGGAAACAACATTGTCATATGTCATTTCTTGGATCTAAATAATACGAAACCTCGCTCTATGATTTGAAGTTAAAATCCTCATATATGGAAAAATAGTGACTTTTTTCATGTAGTCTGATTTTACAAAAGTATATTCGTTTTTACCAATATTTCGATACTATTTCATGTAGTATCACGATATGTGATTTGGCCTTTAAATCTCAGAATTTCGCAAAATATTGCATTTTAAGCAAGTTTTCTTGCATTTTGTTTCGTACGAAAAATCATCGAATTTAGCAATATTTTGACGTTTATCATCTCCTTTTCCTTTATGTGATTTAAACAAAATATCATCGAATTAGGCAATATTTTGCCGTTTTTCCACGTTTTTGTGAATTTTCAGTCTATGGGTATTAATTCATTAAATATACGATAAAAATGAAGCAAACACATAATTGATTAGAAATTAACCTTAAATACTTCATTTTCAATCAACCATTTGTTTCTCGTTAAGATACTGAGTAGGATATTGAAAAGGGGAGAAGTTCGGTTTTTATTGCATATATCGACGTTTCAGCCGGATTAGAGCGGTTTTACGTTTACATCTTCCATCGGTAATATAAACGGAAAATCAGGAACATTTTAGTTAATTCTAATGAAAACACATTGTTTTTTATCATTTGTATTGGAAACAACATTGTCATATGTCTTTTCTTGGATCTAAATAATACGAAACCTCGCTCTATGACTTGAAGTTAAAATCCACAAATATGGTAAAATAGTGACTTTTTCACGTTAATCATGTAGTTTGATATTACGTAAATATATTCATTTTTACCAATATTTCGATACTATTTCATGTAGTATCACGATATGTGATTTGGCCTTGAATTCTCAGAATGTCCCATAATATTGCATTTTAAGCAAGTTTTCTTGCATTTTGTTTCGTACGAAAAATCACCGAATTTAGCAATATTTTGACGTTTATCATCTCCTTTTCCTCTATGTGATTTAAACAAAATATCATCAAATTAGGCAATATTTTGCCGTTTTTCCACGTTTTTTTTTAATTTTCAGTTTATGGGTATTAATTTATTATATATACGATAAAAATGATGCAAACACATAATTGATTAGATAATAACCTTAAATACTTCATTTTCAATCAACTATTTGTTTCTCGTTAAAATACTGAGTAAGATATTGAAAAGGGGAGAAGTTCTGTTTTTATTGCATATATCGACGTTTCAGCCGGAATAGAGCGGTTTTCGTATACATCTTCCATCGGTAATTTAAACGGAAAATCAGGAACATTTTAGTTAATTCTAATGAAAACACATTGGTTTTTATCATTTGTATATATGAACAACATTGTCATATGTCTTTTCTTGGATCTAAATAATACGAAACCTCGCTCCATGATTTGAAGTTAAAATCCTCATATATGGTAAAATAGTGACTTTTTTCATGTAGTGTTATTTTACGTAAATATATTCGTTTTACGAATATTTCGATACTATTTCATGTAGTATCACGATATGTGATTTGGCCTTCAAATCTCAGAATTTCGCGTAATATTGCATTTTAAGCAAGTTTTCTTGCATTTTGTTTCGTACGAAAAATCACCGAATTTAGCAATATTTTGACGTTTATCATCTCCTTTTCCTTTTTGTGTGAATTAAACACAATATCATCGAATTAGGCAATATTTTGCCGTTTTTCCACGTTTTTGTGAATTTTCAGTCTATGGGTATAAATTCAATAAATATACGATAAAAATGATGCAAACACATAATTGATTAGAAATTAACCTTAAATACTTCACTTTCAATCAACCATTTGTTTCTCGTTAAAATACCGAGTAGGATATTGAAGAGGGGAGAAGTTCGGTTTGTATTGCATATATCGACGTTTCAGCCGGAATAGAGCGGTTTTCGTGTACATCTTCCATCGGTAATATAAACGGAAAATCAGGAACATTTTAGTTAATTCTAATGAAAACACATTGGTTTTTATCATTTGTATTGGAAACAACATTGTCATATGTCTTTTCTTGGATCTAAATAATACGAAACCTCGCTCTATGATTTGAAGTTAAAATCCTCATATATGGTAAAATAGTGATTTTTTTCACGTTTTCATGTAGTGTGATTTTACGTAAATATATTCATTTTTACCAATATTTCGATACTATTTCATGTAGTATCACGATACGTGATTTGGCCTTCAAATCTCAGAATTTCGCGTAATATTGCATTTTAAGCAAGTTTTCTTGCATTTTGTTTCGTACGAAAAATCATCGAATTTAGCAATATTTTGACGTTTATCATCTCTTTTTCCTTTATGGGAATAAACAAAATATCATCGAATTAGGCAATATTTGGCCGTTTTTCCACGTTTTTTTGAATTTTTAGTTTATGGGTATTAATTTATTATATATACGATAAAAATGATGCAAACACATAATTGATTAGATAATAACCTTAAATACTTCATTTTCAATCAACTATTTGTTTCTCGTTAAAATACTGAGTAAGATATTGAAAAGGGGAGAAGTTCTGTTTTTATTGCATATATCGACGTTTCAGCCGGAATAGAGCGGTTTTCGTGTACATCTTCCATCGGTAATTTAAACGGAAAATCAGGAACATTTTAGTTAATTCTAATGAAAACACATTGGTTTTTATCATTTGTATATTTGAACAACATTGTCATATGTCTTTTCTTGGATCTAAATAATACGAAACCTCGCTCCATGATTTGAAGTTAAAATCCTCATATATGGTAAAATAGTGACTTTTTTCATGTAGTGTTATTTTACGTAAATATATTCGTTTTTACGAATATTTCGATACTATTTCATGTAGTATCACGATAGGTGATTTGGCCTTCAAATCTCAGAATTTCGCGTAATATTGTATTTTAAGCAAGTTTTCTTGCATTTTGTTTCGTACGAAAAATCATCGAATTTAGCAATATTTTGACGTTTATTATCTCCTTTTCCTTTATGGGAATAAACAAAATATCATCGATTTTGGCAATATTTGGCCGTTTTTCCAAGTTTTGTGAATTTTCGGTCTATGGGTATTAATTCAATAAATATACGATACAAATGATGCAAACACATAATTGATTAGAAAATAACCTTAAATACTTCATTTTCAATCAACCATTTGTTTCTCGTTAAAATACTGAGTAGGATTTTGAAGAGGGGAGAAGTTCGGTTTTTATTGCATATATCGACGTTTCAGCCGGAATAGAGCGGTTTTCGTGTACATCTTCCATCGGTAATATAAACGGAAAATCAGGAACATTTTAGATAATTCTAATGAAAACACATTGGTTTTTATCATTTGTATTGGAAACAACATTGTCAACGGTGAAAAACCTCAAAGTTTTGCAAAACTCGATGATTTTATGTACAAAGCACAATGCAAGAAAACTTGCTTAAAAACGCAATATTTTGTGAAATTCTGAGATTTGTAGGCCAAATCACATATAGTGGGACAACATGAAGTATTACCAAAATATTAGTAAATTGGGACATTTTTACCTAAAATCACTCTACATGAAAAACGTGAAAAAAGTCACTACAATACCAAATTCAAGGATTTTTACATAAATTCATAGAGGGAGGTTGCGTATTATTTTGATCATTAAAAAGGCATATGAAAACGTTGTTTCCAATTCAAATGATAAAAATCAATGTGTTTTCTTTAGAATTACCTAAAATGTTCCTGAATTTTCGTGTACTCGTAAAACCGCTTTAATTCGGCTGAAATGTCGAAATATACAATAACAACAGAAAATCTCTCCTAATCAATATCATACACACTATTTTGAAACACTTTGATGCAACCAAACCGTAAATATACGGCCAACTCGGCCAATGGGTTCCGCGCCCGCGTCGTAAATAGCCGGCCGATCTAAAAAACAACATATAAAATCCAATTCTTATTCGATTGACTTGGGGTTAGTATGAAAATGTTTGCCATTAAATTTCCGTTTTCTCTAAAAGGCACATGGGCCTGTTTGAGAAAACAGCATTGTATTGTAACTTAGAGGAGAGACTATTGAGTTGTTGACACAACGAGGCCCACTTCACACACTCTTAGTGTGGGGGGTTTAGGCAATTTGTGACTCTTCGCCGATCTCAGTAATTGGCATATTTTCGGTATAAAATGACGTAATTTCAAACCGCGAATACGTGCAGAGAGACCGAATTTGGCTCCAAAATATAGTTCGAGGGTCGAATTTGGGATGTTTGGGATATTGTGAAAAATGTAGGGAGGGTTTGGGCAAAATGTGATCCATCGCCGCTCTCAGTAATTGGCATATTTCCGGTATAAAAAGTCCTAATTTAAAACTGCGAATACGTGCAGAGAGCCAGAATTTGGATCCAAAACATGGCTCAAGGGAGGAACTTGGGATGTTTGGGATATTTTGAAAACTGCAGGGGGTTTTGGGCAAAATGTGACCTTTCACTGTTCACAGTAATTGGCATTATTTCAGTATAAAATTACGTAATTTCAAACTGCTAATACGTGCAGAGAGCCATAATTTGGCTCCAAAATATGGCTCAAGCTTCGATTTTGGGATGTTTGCGATATTTTGAAAACTGCAGAGGGGGGGGGGGGTCAAAATGTGACCCATCGCCGCTCTAATTAATTGGCATATTTTCGGTAAAAAAAGACGTAATTTCAAACTGCGAATACGTGCAGAGAGCCCAAATTTGGCTCCAAAATATGACTCAAGCGTCGAATTTGGGATGTTTAGGATTTTTTTTAAAACCTCTATGATTTGAGGTAAAAATCCTCGAATTTGGTAATATAGTGACTTTTTTCACGTTTTTCAAGTAGGGTGATTTTAGGTAAAAATGTTCGAACTTACTGAAACAATTGAAGATACTACTTCATCTTGTCTCTCTATTTGTGATTTGGCCTACAAATCTCAGAGTTTCACATAATATTGCGTTTTTAAGCAAGTTTTCTTGCATTGTGCCTTGTACATAAAATCATCGAATTTAGCAATATTTTGAGGTTTTTCATCGTTGTTTTCTTTATGAGATTTCATCCAAATATCAACAATTTAGGTCATATTTGGTCGTTTTTCCACGTTTTCAAACATTTTATTGTCAAAACAAACGGTTTATTGTCATTAATTCATTAAATTTACGATAAATATGATGCAAACACGTAATGAATTGCAAATTACCCTTAAATATTTGATTTTCAATCAACTATTTGTACCTCGTTAAAATAGTGAGTAAGATATTGATTAGGAGAGATTTTGTGTTTTTATTGTATATTTCGACGTTTCTGCCGAATTAAAGCGGTTTTACGAGTACCTCTTCTTTCGGTAATATAAACGGAAATTCAGGAACATTTTAGGTAATTCTAAAGAAAGCTCATTGATTTTTATCATTTGAATTGGAAACAATGTTTCCATATGCCTTTTTAATGATCAAAATAATTCGCAACCTCGCTCTATGATTTGATGTAAAAATCCTCAAATTTGGTATTATAGTGACTTTTTTCACGTTTCCACGTAGAGTGAATATAGGTAAAAATGTTTGAATTTATTAATAGTTTGATACTACTTCATTTTGTCTCTCTGTTTGTGATTTGGACTACAAATAGCAGAGTTTCACATAATATTGCGTTTTTAAGCAAGTATTCTTGCATTGTGCTTTGTATATAAAATCATCGAATTTACCTATACTTTGAGGTTTTTCATCGTTGTTTCCTTTATAAGATTTCATCCATACATCAACGATTTTGACAATATTTGGCCGGTTTTCCGCGTTTTCAATAATTTTCTTTTTTTTTGCCATTAATTCAATAAATTTACGACTTATATGATTCAAACACGTAAATAGTTGCAAATTAACCTTAAATACAAGATTTTCAATCAACTATTTGTACCTTGTTAAAATAGTGAGTTAGGTATTGATTAGGAGTGAAATTCTGTTTTATTGCATAATATCCCAAACATCCAAAATTCCATATATTGTAGCCAAATTCTGGTTCTCTGCACGTATTCGCAGTTTGAAATTAGGACTTTTATTCCGAATATATGCCAATTACTGAAAGCAGCGATGGATCACATTTTGCCCAAACCCTCCCTGCAGTTTTCAAAATATCCCAAACATCCCAAATTCGACGCTTGAGCCATATTTAGGAGCCAAATTCTGGCTCTCTGCAAATATTTGCTGTTTGAAATTACGACTTTAATACCGAAAATATGTCAATTACTGAGAGCAGCGATAGGTCACATTTTGCCCAATCCCACCCTGCAGTTTTTAAAATACCAGAAACATCCCAAATTCGACGCTTGAGCCATATTTTGGAGCCAAATTCGGGTTCTCTGTACGTATTTGCAGTTTGAAATTACGTCTTTTTTTACCGAAAATATGTCAATTACTTAGAGCGGCGATGGTTCACATTTTACCCCCCCCCCCCTTAAGTTTTCAAAATATCCCAAACATCCCAAATTCGACGCTTGAGCCTTATTTTGGAGCCAAATTCTGGCTCTCTGCATGTAATCGCAGTTTGAAACTACGAATTTTTATACCGAAAAAATGCAAATTATTGAAAGCGGCAATGAATCACATTTTGCCCAAACCCTCCCTGCAGTTTTCAAAATATCCTAAACATCCCAAATTCGACGCTTGAACCATATTTAGAAGCCAAATTCTGGCTCTCTGCACGTGTTCGCAGTTTGAAATTACGACATTTTGTAACGAAAATATGCCAATTACTGAGAGCAGCGATGGATCACATTTTGCCCAAACTCTCCCTGCAGTTTTCAAAAGATCCAAAACTTCCCAAATCCGACCCTTGAGCTATAATTTGGAGCCAAATTCTTGCTCTCTGCACGTATTCGCAGTTTGAAATTACGAAGTTTTATACTGAAAATATGCTAATTACTGAAAGCGGCGATGGGTCACATTTGGCACGAACCCCCTCTGCAGTTTTCAAAATATCCCAAACGTCCCAAATTCGACGCTTGAGCTATATTTTGGAGCCAAATTCTGGCTTTCTTCACGTATTCGCAGTTTGAAATTACGACTTTTTATACCGAAAATATGACAAGTACTGAAAGCAGCGATAGATCATATTTAGCGCAAACCCTCCTTGCATTTTTCAAAATATCACAAACATCCAAAATTCGACGCTTGAGCCATATTTTGGAGTCAAATTCTCGCTCTTTGCAAGTATTCGCAGTTTGAAATTACGACTTTTTATACCAAAGTACGGGAATTACTGAGAGCGGCGATGG
Organism: Procambarus clarkii; assembly: GCF_040958095.1. Classification (NCBI taxonomy): domain Eukaryota; kingdom Metazoa; phylum Arthropoda; class Malacostraca; order Decapoda; family Cambaridae; genus Procambarus; species Procambarus clarkii. Next base: position 19,368,848 of record NC_091177.1, read on the forward strand.
GTCACATTTTGGCCGACCCCCCTCCCCCCCTGCAGTTTACAAAATATCCAAAACATCCCAAATGCGACCCTTGACCCATATTTTGGAGCCAAATTTTTTCTTTCTGATCGTATTCGCAGTTTGAAATTACGACTTTTTATACCGAAATAATGCCAATTACTGAAAGCAGCGATGGATCACAATTTGCCCAAACCCTCCTTGCAGTTTTAAAAATATCCCAAACATCCCAAATTCGACCCTTGAACCATAATTTGGAATATGATTCCAATTACTGAAAGCCAATTGGCATATAAATATGCCAATTACTGAAAGCAGCGATAGATCACATTTTGCCCAAACCCTCCCTGAAATTTTCAAAATATCCCAAAAATCCCAAATTGGAGGCTTGAGCCATATTTTGGAGCCAAATTCTGGCTCTCTGCAAATATCTGCTGTTTGAAATTACGACTTTAATACCGAAAATATGTCAATTACTGAGAGCAGCGATAGGTCACATTTTGCCCAAACCCCCCCCTGCAGTTTTTAAAATACCCGAAACATCCCAAATTCGGCGCTTGAGCCATATTTTGGAGCCAAATTCGGGTTGTCTGTACATATTCGCAGTTTGAATTTACGTCTTTTTTACCGAAATAATGTCAATTACTTAGAGCGGCGATGGTTCACATTTTGCCCAAACCCCCCACCCCCCTTAAGTTTTCAAAATATCGCAAACATCCCAAATTCGACGCTTGAGCCATAATTTATAGCCAAATTATTGCTCTCTGCACGCATTACCAGTTTGAAATTTCGACTTTTTATGCCGAAATAATGCCAATTACTGTGAGCGGCGAAGGGTCACGTTTTAACCAAAACCCCCTTCAGCTTTCAATATATCCCAAACATTCCAAATTCGACGATTGAGCCTTATTTTAGAGCCAAATTCTAGCTCTCTGCACGTATTCGCAGTTTTAAATTACGAATTTTATTCAAAAAATATGCAAATTACTGAAAGCAGCGATAGATCACATTTTGCCCAAACCCTCCCTACAGTTTTCAAAATATCCCAAACATCCCAAATTGGACGCTTGAGCCACATTTTGGAGTCAAATTCTGGCTCTCTGCAAATATTTGCTGTTTGAAATTACGACTTTAATACCGAGAATATGTCAATTACTGAGAGCAGCGATAGGTCACATTTTGGCCAAACCCCCCCTGCAGTTTTTAAAATACCCGAAACATCCCAAATTCGGCGCTTGAGCCATATTTTGGAGCCAAATTCGGGTTCTCTGTACGTATTCGCAGTTTGAAATTACATCTTTTTTTACCGAAAATATGCCAATTACTGAGAACGGCGATGGATCACATTTTGCCCAAACCCTCCCTGCAGTTTCCAAAATATCCCAAACATCCCAAATTCGAATCTTGAGCAATATTGTGGAGCCAAATTCTGGCTCTCTGCACATATTCGCAGTTTGAAATTACGACTTTAATACCGAAAATAATTCAATTACTGAGAGCTGCGATATGTCACATTTTGCCCCTTCCCCCTGCAGTTTTCAAAATAACCGCAAACATCCCAAATTCGACGCTTGAGCCATATTTTGGAGCAAAATTATGGCTCTCTGCACGTATTAGCAGTTTGAAATTTTGAATTTTTATGCCGAAATAATGACAATTACTTTGAGCGGCGAAGGGTCACATTTTAACCAAAACCCCTACAGTTTTCAAAATATCCCAAACATCCCAAATGCCACCCTTGAGCCATATTTTGGAGCCAAATTCTGGCTTTCTGCACGTATTCGCAGTTTTCAATTTGGACTTTTTATACCGAAAATATGCCAACTACTGAAAGCATCGATGGATCACATTCTGAATAAACCCTCCCTGCAGTTTTCAAAATATCCCAAACATCCCAAATTCGACGCTTGAGCCATATTTTGGAGCCAAATTCTGGCTCTCTGCACTTATTCGCAGTTTGAAATTACGACTTTTTTACCCAAAATATGCCAATTACTGAAAGCGGCAATGGATCACGTTTTGCCCAAACCCTCCCTGCAGCTTTCAAAATATCCCAAACATCCCAAATTCGACGCTTGAGCCATATTTTGGAGCAAAATTCTGGCTCACTGCTCGTATTCGCAGTTTGATATTACGACTTTTATACCAAAATACGTCAATTACTGCGAACTGCGATAGGTCACATTTTCTCATTATTGTTATAAGACCTCGTTTACTATCTAGCTCCTCCTTTGACCATGTGCTGCTTAGCGGTGGACTGTATGCATTTATGATCATTAGTTTATCATCCTCATGGCAGATCTCTAGTGCTATTATGTCAACTTCTTTTCGATTGGCAGTCATTATTTCGTTCACCTTTAGGTGTTCTTTCACCAGCACAGCAACGCCACCGCCTTTCCTAATTTTTCTCTCCCGTCTCCAAATTGAGTAGCCCTTCTGGAATATGACTTCAATTAAAATAACATCTTCAAGTTTTGTCTCCGTGAGTGCAACAATGTCTGGTGTCTGCAGCTGTATTACATCACTTAACTCCAGTATCTTCGATCTTACTCCATCTATGTTGGTGTATGCAATCTTCAGGAACTTGTTCCCCCTCTTCTTACTTTTCACTCCCCCTCTCTCTAATGATTTTGTTGGTTTGCCTTTATGTACCACTTTACTGGTCTGCCTACCCCTATCACTTTGTAGAAAAAAGAATTGATTTCTTCTTCATTCATGCTTTCATTTAAACATTTTGACTCGGCGAGGTTCAGTTTCAGCTTCTCTCTATCTTCTTTTGAAAGATCTCGTCGTAACAACCACACTTTCCCATCCTCATCACTTTGTAATTTTCTAGCACTCCTTAGTACTTCTTCCATCTCCATGTGTGTGTGTGTGTGTGTGTGTGTGTGTGTGTGTGTGTGTGTGTGTGTGTGTGTGTGTGTGTGTGTGTGTGTGTGTGTGTGAGTGTGTGTGTGTGTGTGTGTGTGTGTGTGTGTGTGTGTGTGTGTGTGTGTGTGTGTGTGTGTGTGTGTGTGTGTGTGTGTGTGTGTGTGTGTGTGTGTGTGTGTGTGTGTGTGTGTGTGTGTGTGTGTGTGTGTGTGTGTGTGTGTGTGTGTGTGTGTGTTTGCGTGTGTGTTACCATCTGTGAAGAAAATGTCTGTAACCATTTGTCATTCCATTTTCTTTCTGCCTGCCTGCCTGCCTGCTAAAACTTACCCACTCAATATGCTGTTGAATATCAATCTCCAGTGCTCACTTACCGTTAATTCATTCAATATTAAACAAATGAAGTCATTAAAAAATCTTTAAACATTTCCAGCACCTACATTCGTTTTAACATGAATCACAGTAACTAATATACTCAACTCAGTCACAAATACTTTTCTTATTCCTTCCTAAACACCTCACCGTACAAAACCTATCTCAAAAAATTAAGTTTTAATACCAAACTGCCAACCCTCCCTCCCTTCCCCCCCCCCCCCCCCCAACCCAGGATGACCCACGGTAGCTCCTCTGGACCCCGCCCTACCAACAACCTCCCCACAACGGTGGCCGCCATATCCCTACCCCCAGTGTTGCCCCCCCCCCCCCTCCCCGTCAAACAGAGAAAATGGCGCCGATAACGCTATACTTACTCAGCCAAAACGTTCGCCTCATTTGGACATACAACACAAAATATTAATTAATACAAACGTTTAAACATTCACATGTCAGTAAGCTAGCCTAAATTCTCCTATATTCATTCATTCATGACACTGCTTCACTGGACTGCAACCTCATCGAATAACGCTGCCATTTATTTCTAACTGTCATCACAAACTCACAATTTCACATGTCAATCATTGCAATTGTTTATAAATAGACACTAACTAACCCTGCTTGCTCTGAGGTATAAATACAGGTGCCAAATTTTATTCAGAAGGCAACTCCAGCGTGGCCTAGTCGGATAGAACATGTTCTTAATCCGGATAGACCTGCGTTCGAGCCTGTCGCAACGGATGCAACTACAGGGCACAGATAGAATTCTGTGATGTCCTCTCCTGTAGGAGCATCAGTTTCGATAGATTCTCTGGATAGCCGAAGATTGATTGACTGATCCCTTGGAATGTGGGGAAGGGTTGAAATCCGGGGGCCCACGGACGGATACCTGGATCCACTGACCTCGGGCAGGTCTTTCAATTCACCTGGATTTCAGGTGAGGAAAAGGGAGGCAATTTGGGTCGACACAAATGGCTTCCTGGACCCAGAACTCCATGGATACACGTGTCCGTGTATCCTTGGATACATGTCCGTGTATCACAGACAAGCATAGAGTCACACGGGTTGATCACACGGATACATTTCCGTGTGATCCGTGAATCCGTGTGATACTTGATTCGAACCTAGGTGGGTGGGGGAGGTGATAAGGGAGGCAGTTTGAGGGGACACAAATAGCTTCCTGGACCCAGAACCCCATGGATAACTATAAACATAAACATAAACAGGTTACGAAATCCCATAAGATAAGATACACGGACATACATAATATACACGGAAATCCCTCGGATCGGATCGGATCGGATCGGATAGGTTCGTGTCACAGGTAACAGGGGCGACGGAAGGGAGGGAGGAAGAGAGGGAGGGTATAATTAAATTTCAATTATCAATTTTATTAATTACAATTAAATCAATTTAAATTAATTTAACTCAATTTAATTGGATTAACATCTAGTTAAATTTAGGATTTAAGTCTTAATTTAAATGAGTTTAAATCTAGGGAGGGAAGGAGGGAGGGAGGATTATTTTCTGTTGTTAGGTCAGCATAGGCCAACATATGCTAACCTTAACTAACCTAACTAATATAACCACCCTTTTTTAAACCTTTTTATCCTGCTGGATCGAGCATTAATGTGCATTAAATTATAAAATTTAATTAAATTATTAAATTATTAAATTATTAGCATTAAAGCATGAATGGGATCTATGTGTGTGTACTCACACATAGGTGAATACACATAAATGAATGGTTTATTCTTCCTTTTCCTTTTAAGTTCCTTCTCGTCTCACAATCGGGGATTCAAGGGTTCGAATCCTGGTCGGACAGGGTTGTAATTGTTGGTAGCGTTTCCTTTCACCCAATGCCGCTATTCACCTAGAAGTAAATAGTGAGTTACTTACATCCTGGTGAGTGAGTGAGGGTTAGTCACTAGTTGGACCTTGTTGTTATAAGCCTAACATATGTATATATAAACTGCTTGTTTCACGACTCAGTGATTTTACATGTGTTGACTAAATGAAGCCTAAGAGAGCATATCCAAGAACTAAAATTTGCCCATTTTAGTTTATTTTTACTTTTAAATTATTTGAATTTATGCTAAGGCCATTTATGCTTTGAAGAGATTTGCTTAGGTTCTTTAATTACCGGTAGGTTGGTGGCATTTATATGCAATTTGAGCGAGATCAATAGCATCCCAACATTTCCATTTTGGAGAAATACTCCATTTGTTGTTGGTTTGAGTAAATAGTTGCTATAAGCACTATCATTAATGGAGAATTGGCTGGTATGTGTGAGTAAACTCCATTATGCAGTTTTAGGTTAGTTTGGGTTACAGGTTAAGTTAGGTTTTAGGTGACGGTGTTCAGGATTGGTTAGGTGAAAGGTTGATGATTAGGTGACACACACAACCCTGTGTGTGTGTGTGTGTGTGTGTGTGTTCGTGTATGTGTGTGTGTGTGTGTGTGTGTGTGTGTATACTCACCTTGTTGTACTCACCTAGTTGTGCTTGCGGGGGTTGAGCTCTGGTTCTTTGGTCCCACCTCTCAACCGTCAATCAACAGGTGTACAGGTTCCTGAGCCTATTGGGCTCTATCATATCTACACTTGAAACTGTGTATGGAGTCAGCCTCCACCACAATACTTCCTAATGCATTCCATTTGCCAACCACTCTGACACTAAAAAAGTTCTTTCTAATATCTCTGTGGCTCATTTGGGCACTCAGTTTCCACCTGTAACCCCTAGTGCGTGTGCCCCTTGTGTTAAATAGTCTGTCTTAATCAACCCTGTCGATTCCCTTGAGAATCTTGAATGTGGTGATCATGTCCCCCCTAACTCTTCGGTCTTCCAACGAAGTGAGGTTCAATTCCCGTAGTCTCTCCTCGTAGCTCATACGTCTCAGCTCGGGTACTAGTCTGGTGGCAAACCTTTGAACCTTTTCCAGTTTAGTCTTATGCTTGACTAGATATGGACTCCATGCTGGAGCCGCATACTCCAGGATTAGTCTGACATATGTGGTATATAATGTTCTGAAAGATTCATTACACAAGTTTCTAAAGGCCGTTCTTATGTTAGCCAACTTGGCATATGCTGCTGATGTTATCCTCTGTATATAAGCTTTAGGGGACAGGTCTGGCGTGATATCAGCCCCCAGGTCTTTCTCTCTCTCTGACTCTTGAAGTATTTCATCTCCCAAGTGATACCTTGTATCTGGTCTCCTGCTTACTACCCCTATCTTCATTACATTACATTTGCTTGGGTTAAACTCTAACAGCCATTTGTTCGACCATTCCTGCAGCTGGTCCAGGTCTTCTTGCTGTTGAATATCAAACTACATGATTAACGTGAAAAAGTCACTATTTTACCATATTTGAGGATTTTAACTTCAAATCATAGAGCGTGGTTTCGTATTATTTAGATCCAAGAAAAGACATATGACAATGTTGTTTCCAATACAAATGATAAAAACCAATATGTTTTCATTAGAATTAACTAAAATATTCCTGATTTTCCGTTTATATTACCGATGGAAGATTTACACGAAAACCGCTCTATTCCGGCTGAAACGTCGATATATGCAATAAAAACAGAACTTCTCCCCTTTTCAATATCTTACACATTATTTTAACGAGAAACAAATAGTTGATTGAAAATGAAATATTTAAGGTTATTATCTAATCAATTATGTTTTTGCATCATTTTTATCGTATATATAATGAATTAATACCCATAAACTGAAAGTTCAAAAAAATGTGGAAAAACGGCAAAATATTGCATAATTCTATGATATTTTGTTTAAATCACATAGAGGAAAAAGAGATGATAAACGTCAAAATATTGCTAAATTCGGTGATTTTTCGTACGAAACAAAATGCAAGAAAACTTGTTTAAAATGCAATATTATGGGAAATTCTGAGATTTGAAGGCCAAATCATATATCGTGATACTACATGAAATAGTATCGAAATATTGTTAAAACGAATATATTTACGTAAAATCACACTACATGAAAAAAGTCACTATTTTGCCATATATAGGGATTTTAACTTCAAATCATGGAGCGAGGTTTCGTATTATTTAGATCCAAGAAAAGACATATGACAATGTTGTTTTCATATACAAATGATAAAAACCAATGTGTTTTCATTAGAATTAACTAAAATGTTCCTGATTTTCCGTTTATATTACCAATGGAAGATGTTCACGAAAACCGCTCTATTCCGGCTGAAACGTCGATATATGCAATAAAAACAGAACTTCCCTTTTTAATATCTTACTCAGTATTTTAACGAGAAACAAATAGTTGATTGAAAATGAAGTATTTAAGGTTATTATCTAATCAATTATGTGTGTGCATCATTTTTATCGTATATATAATGAATAAACTGAAAATTCTAAATTCTAAACTGAAAATTCCATAAACTGAAAATTCACAGAAACGTGGAAAAACGGAAAAATATTGCCTAATTCGATGATATTTTGTTTAAATCACATAAAGGAAAAGGAGATGATAAACGTCAAAATATTGCTAAATTCGGTGATTTTTCGTACGAAACAAAATGCAAGAAAACTATCTTAAATTGCAATATTATGCGACATTCTGAGATTTGAAGGCCAAATCACATATCGTGATACTACATGAAATAGTATCGAAATATTGGTAAAAATTAATATATTTGAGTAATATCAAACTACATGATTAACGTGAAAAAGTCACTATTTTACCATATTTGAGGATTTTAACTTCAAATCATAGAGCGAGGTTTCGTATTACTTAGATCCAAGAAAAGACATATGACAATGTTGTTTCCAATACAAATGATAAAAACTAATGTGTTTTCATTAGAATTAACTAAAATGTTCCTGATTTTCCGTTTATATTACCGATGGAAGATGTACACGAAAACCGCTCTATGAAACGTCGATATATGCAATAAAAACAGAACTTCTCGCCTTTTAAATATTTTACTCAGTATTTTGACGAGAAACAAATAGTTGATTGAAAATGAAGTATTTAAGGTTATTATCTAATCAATTATATGTTTTCATCATTTTTATCGTATATATAATGAATTAATACCCATAAACTGAAAATTCAAAAAAACGTGAAAAACGGCAAAATATTGCCTAATTCGATGATTTTTGTTTAAATCACATAGAGGAAAAAGAGATGATAAACGTCAAAATATTGCTAAATTCGGTGATTTTCGTACGAAACAAAATGCAAGAAAACTTCCTTAAAACGCAATATTATGCGACATTCTGAGATTTGAAGGCCAAATTACATATCGTGATACTACATGAAATAGTATCGAAATATTGGTAAAAATGAATATATTTACGTAATATCAAACTACATGATTAACGTGAAAAAGTCACTATTTTACCATATTTGAGGATTTTAACTTCAAATCATAGAGCGTGGTTTCGTATTATTTAGATCCAAGAAAAGATATATGACAATGTAGTCTTCATATACTAATGATAAAAACCAATATGTTTTCATTAGAATTAACTAAAATATTCCTGATTTTCCGTTTATATTACCGATGGAAGATGTACCCGAAAACCGCTCTATTCCGGCTGAAACGTCGATATATGAGGTATTTAAGGTTATTATCCAATCAATTATGTGTTTGCATCATTTTTATCGTATATATAATGAATTAATACCCATAAATTGAAAATTCACTAAAACGTGGAAAAACGGCAAAATATTGCCTAATTCGATGATATTTTGTTAAATCACATAGAGGAAAAGGGGATGATAAACGTCAAAATATTGCTAATTTCGATGATTTTTCGTACGAAACAAAATGCAAGAAAACTTGCTTAAAATGCAATATTACGCGAAATTCTGAGATTTGAAGGCCAAATAACCTATCGTGATACTACATGAAATAGTATCGAAATATTCGTAAAAACGAATATATTTACGTAAAATAACACTACATGAAAAAAGTCACTATTTTACCATATATGAGGATTTTAACTTCAAATCATGGAGCGAGGTTTCGTATTATTTAGATCCAAGAAAAGACATATGACAATGTTGTTCAAATATCCAAATGATAAAAACCAATGTGTTTTTCATTAGAATTAACTAAAATGTTCCTGATTTTTCCGTTTACATTACCGATGGAAGATGTACACGAAAACCGCTCTATTCCGGCTGAAACGTCTATATATGCAATAAAACAGAACTTCCCCCTTTTCAATAACTTACTCAGTATTTTACGAGAAACAAATAGTTGATTGAAAATGAAGTATTTAAGGTTATTATCTAATCAATTATGTGTTTGCATCATTTTTATCGTATATATAATGAATTAATACCCATAAACTGAAAATTCAAAAAAACGGAAAAACGGCAAAATATTGCCTAATTCGATGATATTTTGTTTAAATCACATAGAGGAAAAGGATGATAAACGTCAAAATATTGCTAAATTCGATGATTTTTCGTACGAAACAAAATGCAAGAAAACTTGCTTAAAATGCAATATTATGCGACATTCTGAGATTTGAAGGCCAAATCACATATCGTGATACTACATGAAATAGTATCGAAATATTGGTAAAAATGAATATATTTACGTAAATCACTACATGAAAGTGAAAAAGTCACTATTTTACCATATTGAGGATTTTAACTTCAAATCATAGAGCGAGGTTTCGTATTATTTAGATCCAAGAAAAGATATGACAATGTTGTTTCCAATACAAATGATAAAAACAATGTGTTTTCATTAGAATTAACTAAAATGTTCCTGATTTTCCGTTTATATTACGATGGAAGATGTACACGAAAACCGCTCTATTCCGGCTGAAACGTCGATATATGCAATAAAACCGAACTTCTCCCCTCTTCAATATCCTACTCAGTATTTTAACGAGAAACAAATGGTTGATTGAAAGTGAAGTATTTAAGGTTATTTCTAATCAATTATGTGTTTGCATCATTTTTATCGTATATTTATTGAATTATACCCATAGACTGAAAATTCACAAAAACGTGGAAAAACGGCAAAATATTGCCTAATTCGATGATATTGTTTAATTCACATAAAGGAAAAGGAGATGATAAACGTCAAAATATTGCTAATTCGTGATTTTTCGTACGAAACAAAATGCAAGAAAACTTGCTTAAAATGCAATATTACGAGAAATTCTGAGATTTGAAGCCAAATCACATATCGTGATACTACATGAAATAGTATCGAAATATTCGTAAAACGAATATATTTACGTAAAATAACACTACATGAAAAAAGTCACTATTTTGCCATATATGAGGATTTTAACTTCAAATCATGGAGCGAGGTTTCGTATTATTTAGATCCAAGAAAAGACATATGACAATGTTGTTCATATATACAAATGATAAAAACCGATGTGTTTTCATTAGAATTAACTAAAATGTTCCTGATTTTCCGTTTAAATTACCGATGGAAGATGTATACGAAAACCGCTCTATTCCGGCTGAAACGTCGATATATGCAATAAAAACAGAACTTCTCCTTTATCAATATCTACTCAGTATTTTAACGAGAAACAAATAGTTGATTGAAAATGAAGTATTTAAGGTTATTATCTAATCAATTATGTGTTTGCATCATTTTTATCGTATATATAATGAATTAATACCCATAAACTAAAAATTCAAAAAAACGTGGAAAAACGGCAAAATATTGCCTAATTCGATGATATTTTGTTTAAATCACATAGAGGAAAAAGAGATGATGAACGTCAAAATATTGCTAAATTCGGAGATTTTTCGTACGATACAAAATGCAAGAAAACTTGCTTAAAATGCAATATTATGCGACATTCTGAGATTTGAAGGCCAAATCACATATCGTGATACTACATGAAATAGTATCGAAATATTGGTAAAAATTAATATATTTGCGTAATATCGAACAACATGATTAACGTAAAAAAGTCACTATTTTACCATATTTGAGGATTTTAACTTCAAATCATAGAGCGAGGTTTCGTATTATTTAGATCCAAGAAAAGACATATGACAATGTTGTTCCAATACAAATGATAAAAAACAATGTGTTTTCATTAGAATTAACTAAAATGTTCCTGATTTTCCGTTTATATTACAGATGGAAGATGTACACGTAAAACCGCTCTAATCCGGCTGAAACGTGATATATGCAATAAAAACCGAACTTCTCCCCTCTTCAAAATCCTACTCAGTATTTTAACGAGAAACAAATGGTTGATTGAAAATGAAGTATTTAAGGTTATTTTCTAATCAATTATGTTTGCATCATTTGTATCGTATATTTATTGAATTAATACCCATAGACCGAAAATTCACAAAACTTGGAAAAACGGCCAAATATTGCCTAATTCGATGATATTTTGTTTATTCCCATAAAGGAAAAATAGATGATAAACGTCAAAATATTGCTAAATTCGATGATTTTTCGTACGAAACAAAATGCAAGAAAACTTGCTTAAAATGCAATATTTCGCGAAATTCTGAGATTTGAAGGCCAAATCACGTACCGTGATACTACATGAAATAGTATCGAAATATTGGTAAAAACGAATATATTTACGTAAAATCACACTACATGAAAACGTGAAAAAAATCACTATTTTACCATATATGAGGATTTTAACTTCAAATCATAGAGCGAGGTTTCGTATTATTTGATCCATGAAAAGACATATGACAATGTTGTTTCCAATACAAATGATAAAAACCAATGTGTTTTCATTAGAATTAACTAAAATGTTCCTGATTTTCCGTTTATATTACCGATGGAAGATGTACACGAAAACCGCTCTATTCCGGCTGATACGTCTATATATGCAATAAAACAGAACTTCCCCCTTTTCAATAACTTACTCACTATTTAATCGAGAAACAAATAGTTGATTGAAAATGAAGTATTTAAGGTTATTATCTAATCAATTATGTGTTTGCATCATTTTTATCGTATATATATTGAATTAATACCCATAAACTGAAAATTCAAAAAAACGGAAAAACAGCAAAATATTGCCTAATTCGATGATATTTTGTTTAAATCACATAGACGAAAAGGGATGATAAACGTCAAAATATTGTTAAATTCGATGATTTTTCGTACGAAACAAAATGCAAGAAAACTTGCTTAAAGGGTGAATGTCGATATATGCAATACAAACCGAACTTCTCCCCTCTTCAATATCCTACTCGGTATTTTAACGAGAAACAAATGGTTGATTGAAAGTGAAGTATTCAAGGTTAATTTCTAATCAATTATGTGTTTGCATCATTTTTATCGTATATTTATTGAATTTATACCCATAGACTGAAAATTCACAAAAACGTGGAAAAACGGCAAAATTTTGCCTAATTCGATGATATTGTGTTTAATTCACATAAAGGAAAAGGAGATGATAAACGTCAAATATTGCTAAATTCGGTGATTTTCGTACGAAACAAAATGCAAGAAACTTGCTTAAAATGCAATATTACTCGAAATTCTGAGATTTGAAGGCCAAATCACATATCGTGATACTACATGAAATAGTATCGAAATATTCGTACAACGAATATATTTACGTAAAATAACACTACATGAAAAAAGTTCACTATTTTGCCATATATGAGGATTTTAACTTCAAATCATGGAGCGAGGTTTCGTATTATTTAGATCCAAGAAAAGACATATGACAATGTTGTTTCATATATACAAATGATAAAAACCAATCTGTTTTCATTAGAATTAACTAAAATGTTCCTGATTTTCCGTTTAAATTACCGATGGAAGATGTACACGAAAACCGCTCTATTCCGGCTGAAACGTCGATATATGCAATAAAAAACAGAACTTCTCCCCTTTTCAATATCTTACTCAGTATTTTAACGAGAAACAAATAGTTGATTGAAAATGAAGTATTTAAGGTTATTATCTAATCAATTATGTGTTTGCATCATTTTTGCATCAGCACTCTCTTGAGCCTCTTCATCATTCTCTTGAGCCTATGCATCCCGCTCTTAAGCTTCTGCATCACTCTCTTTAGCCTCTGCAACCCTCTCTTAAGCCTCTTCATCACTCTCTTGAGCCTCTGCATCACTTCCTTCAGCCTCTGCGTCACTCTCTTAATCCTCTGCATCACTCTCTTGAACCTCTGCATCCCTCTATTATGCGTCTGCATCACTCTCTTGAGCCTCTGCATCCCTCTCTTGTGCCTCTGCATCCCTCACTTGAGCCTCTGCATCCCTCTCTTGAGCCGCTGCATCATTCTTCTAAGCCTCTCCATCCCTCACTTGAGCCTCAGCATCCCTCTCTTGATCCTCTGCATCTCTCTCCCTACAGTTTTCAAAATATCCCAAACATCCCAAATGGACGCTTGAGCCATATTTTGGAGCCAAATTCTGGCTCTCTGCACGTATTCGCAGTTTGAAATTACGAATTCTTATACCGAAAATATGCCAACTACTGCGAGCGGCAATAGGTCACATTTTGTCCAACCCCACTGCAGTTTTCAAAATATCCCAAAAATCCCAAATTCGACCCTTGAGTCATATTTTGGAGCCAAATTTTGGCACTCTGCATGTGTTCGCAGTTTGAAATTATGACGTTTTATACCGAAAATATGCCAATTACTGAGAGCGGCAATGGGTCACACTTTGCCCAAACCCGCTGCAGTTTTCAAAATATCCCAAACATCCCAAATTCAAACCTTGAGCCATATTTTGGAGCCAAATTCTGGCTCTCTGCACGTATTCGCAGTTTGAAATTACATCTTTTTATACCGAAAATATGCCAATTACTGAGAGCGGCGATGGGTCACATTTTGCCAAACCCCACTGCAGTTTTCAAAATATCCCAAAAATCACAAATTCGACCCTTGAACCATATTTTGGAGCCTAATTCTGGCTCTCTGCACGTATTCGCAGTTTGAAATTTCGAATTTTGATACCAAAAATATGCCAATTACTGAAAGCAGCGATAGATCACGTTTTGCCCAAATCCTCCGAGCAGTTTTTCAAAATATCCTGAACATCCCAAATTGGAAGCTTGAGCCATATTTTGGAGCCACATTTTGGATTTCTGCATGTATTCTCAGTTTGAAATTACGACTTTTTATACCGAAAATATGCCAATTACTGACAGAGGCGATGGGTCACATTTTGCGCAAACCCTCTCTACAGTTTTCAAAATAAGCTAAACATCCCAAATTTGACCCTTGAGCCATATTTTGGAGCCAAATTCTGGCTCTCTGCACGTATTCGCAGTTTTGAAATTACGTCCTTTTATACTGAAAATATGCCAATTACTGAGAGCGGCGATAGGTCCATTTTGCCCATCTGTGCTTTTGATTGATTTGCCCATTGACCAAATTATAATAGTAGTCATATATAACCCCCCACCGAATGACAGAAGACCCAGACAGGAATATGATAGAAACAACTTGGCCACCATCAATATAATAGAGAGAGCAGCTTCTGTGGCTTGCAGGAACGGATCCAGGTTACTAATCATGGGAGACTTCAACCATGGAAAGATAGATTGGGGGAACAGAGACCCACATGGAGGCCCAGACACATGGAGAGCTAAGCTGCTGGATGTGGGCAACAAGAAACTTTTTAAGTCAACACGTCAAGGGACCGACAAGAACGAGAGGAGGGGATGAACCAGCTTTGCTTGATCAGATATTTACCCTAAATGAGTTGGATATAAGGGAAGTTAAGTTGGAAGCCCCCCTTGGGAATGAGTGATCACAGTGTATTGAGCTTTGAGTACCTGGTTGAGCTAGGAATTATCACCCCTAAAAAAGAACTGGGAAACAAAGGGCTGGCGTACCGAAAGGGAAACTATGAGGAGATGAATAAATTCCTATGGGATATACATTGGGACACAGAACTCGGAACCAAGTCCGTACAAGACATGATGGACTATGTCACCCAAAAATGTCAGGAGGCTGTAAGCAGGTTTGTCCCAGCCCAACAGGACAAAACAGAGAAGCAAAGGAAGAATCCGTGGTTTAATAGGGCATGTATGAAAGCAAAGGAGCTGAACAAAAAGGCATGGAGGAACTTCCGTAATGACAGAACACCAGAAAGTAGAGAGAGAAACCAGAGAACCAGGAACGAGTATGTTAGTGTGAGAAGGGCAGCTGAGAAAAGGTATGAAAATGATATAGCTAATAAAGCCAAGACCGAACCAAAGCTACTACACAGTCACATCAGGAGGAAGACAACAGTGAAGGAACAGGTGATGTAACTTAGGGTGGGCGAGGACTGGTACACAGAGAATGACAAAGAGGTGTGTGAAGAAACAGAACTTCCTCCTCTTTTCAATATCTTACTCAGTATTTTAACGAGAAACAAATAGTTGGTTCGAAATGAAGTATTTAAGGTTATTATCTAATCAATTATGTGTTTGCATCATTTTTACCGTATATATAATGAATTAATACCCATACAACTAAAAATAAAAAAAAAACGTGGAAAAACGGCAAAATATTGCCTAATTCGATGATATTTTGTTTAAATCACATAGAGGAAAAAGAGATGTTAAACGTCAAAATATTGCTAAATTCGGTGATTTTTCGTACGAAACAAAATGCAAGAAAACTTGCTTAAAATGCAATATTATGCGACATTCTGAGATTTGATGGCCAAATCACATATTGTGATACTACATGAAATAGTATCGAAATATTCGTAAAAACGAATATATTTACGTAAAATAACACTACATGAAAAAAGTCACTATTTTACCATATATGAGGATTTTAACTTCAAATCATAGAGCGAGGTTTCGTATTATTTAGATCCAAGAAAAGACATATGACAATGTTGTTCAAATATACAAATGATAAAAACCAATGTGTTTTCATTAGAATTAACTAAAATGTTCCTGATTTTCCATTTAAATTACCGATGGAAGATGTACACGAAAACCGCTCTATTCCGGCTGAAACGTCGATATATGCAATAAAACAGAACTTCTCCCCCTTTTCAATATCTTACTCAGTATTTTAACGAGAAACAAATAGTTGATTGAAAATGAAGTATTTAAAGTTATTATCTAATCAATTATGTGTTTGCATCATTTTTATCGTATATATAAAGAATTAATACCTATAAACTAGAAATTCAAAAAAAACGTGAAAAACGGCAAAATATTGCCTAATTCGATGATATTTTGTTTAAATCACATAGAGGAAAAAGAGATGATAAACGTCGAAATATTGCTAAATTCGGTGATTTTTCGTACGAAACAAAATGCAAGAAAACTTGCTTAAAATGCAATATTATGCGACATTCTGAGATTTGAAGGCCAATCACATATCGTGATACAACATGAAATAGTATCGAAATATTGGTAAAAATTAATATATTTGCGTAATATCAAACTACATGATTAACGTGAAAAAGTCACTATTTTACCATATTTGAGGATTTTAACTTCAAATCATAGAGCGAGGTTTCGTATTATTTAGATCCAAGAAAAGACATATGACAATGTTGTTTCCAATACAAATGATAAAAACAATGTGTTTTCATTAGAATTAACTAAAATGTTCCTGATTTTCCGTTTATATTACAGATGGAAGATGTACAGGTAAAACCGCTCTAATTCCGGCTGAAACGTCGATATATGCAATAAAAACCGAATTCTCCCCTCTTCAATATCCTACTCAGTATTTTAACGAGAAACAAATGGTTGATTGAAATGAAGTATTTAAGGTTATTTTCTAATCAATTATGTGTTTGCATCATTTGTATCGTATATTTATTGAATTAATACCCATAGACTGAAAATTCACAAAACTTGGAAAAAACGGCAAAATGGTGCCTAATTCGATGATATTTTGTTTAATTCCCATAAGGAAACGGAGATGATAAACGTCAAAATATTGCATAAATTCGAGTGATTTTTCGTACGAAACAAAATGCAAGAAAACTTGCTTAAAATGCAATATTACGCGAAATTCTGAGATTTGAAGGCCAAATCACGTATCGTGATACTACATGAAATAGTATCGAAACTATTGGTAAAAACGAATATATTTACGTAAAATCACACTACATGCAAAACGTGAAAAAGTCACTATTTTACCATATATGAGGATTTTACTTCAAATCATAGAGCGAGGTTTTCGGATTATTTAGATCCAAGAAAGACATATGACAATGTTGTTTCCAATACAAATGATAGAAACCAATGTGTTTTCATTAGAATTAACTAAAATGTTCCTGATTTTCCGTTTATATTACCGATGGAAGATGTACACGAAAACCGCTCTATTCCGGCTGAAACGTCGATATATGCAATAAAACAGAACTTCCCCCCTTTTCAATAACTTACTCAGTATTTTATCGAGAAACAAATAGTTGATGAAAATGAAGTATTTAAGGTTATTATCTAATCAATTATGTGTTTGTATCATTTTTATCGTATATATAATGAATTAATACCCATAAACTAAAAATTCAAAAAAACGTGGAAAAACGGCAAAATATTGCCTAATTCGATGATATTTGTTTAAATCACATAGAGGAAAAAGAGATGATGAACGTCAAAATATTGCTAAATTCGGAGATTTTTCGTACGATACAAAATGCAAGAAAACTTTCTTAAAATGCAATATTATGCGACATTCTGAGATTTGGAGGCCAAATCA